>NW_007726780.1:60563-62452 GCF_000696425.1 Galeopterus variegatus | reverse complement strand
CCCCCACCCCCACCAGAGCAGCACTTGCATGTCACCATGACTCCGAGCTCATTAAAAAGAACTCCTAAACTAGCCACACTTCGTTTATTCTCTGGTCTTCTCTTCCCAAACCCTGGATACATGTTCCTTTGAAGAAAGAAGCAGAAACCAGCCCTCCAAGGTCTCTTGAGTTAATTTCATCTTCCCCTAGTGAATTACAACTTCTCACAGACACAAAGGAGAGCAGAGAGACAAATTACATATAAATAAGAGCTTCACTGGCTGGAGTGGAGGGGGGCATGGAGAGTGACGTCAGTTCTCCCAGAAACCCATTTATCATGATAACAAGGTCTCAAGTGCTTGGGCTGCTCTTTCAGCTTCAGAATCTGGCATACAATTATGTTCTTTATCGTACAGTATGGCGAGGCCAGCCAGAGCAAACTGGAACCATGCCAAGCAAACCAAGTAGCCCTAAACCACTCCCTAGCCCCCATCTGCAGAACAAAGGGGATCTCTGGGTTGCCTGAGTTGTGTGTGAGGTGAAGCACAACCTTCTGGAATGTTCCCCTTTGCAACATCTGTCCTGCAATCCTAATCCAGCCAAGGGGGATTGGTGAGAGTACAAACAGGTCGATGCAAATTCATTAGCTGACAAGAAAAATCATTAGTGTCATTTTTGGTCACTAAGGTTGGAACAAATGTAATCCAGGAGACTAATTCCTCTACTTAAGCGATGCCATCTCTAAAATGCAGGTAAAAAGGAGCAGAAAAGTACTCTGGGAGCCCTCAAAATACTAAAGCAATAAATATTACAGTGGCAATTTTGTGGGGAAGAGAATTCTCTCAAATTCCATCATCATAGAGTATTGTCTCCTATCTGCTCCTGGTCCTTCCACATCATGACTGCAGGGGGTGGGGGAGGTTCCAAACAGGGACAAGAGGGTGGAATACATTAATACATATCCTATAGAGAAAATACTATTAGAGTCTGGGTTCATGTTTTAAAAACTAATCAATTTCAATTACACAAAATACCCAGAGGCTTTTTTTTTTTTTTTTGAGTTAGTATTGCATTGCATGGACTATTTTCCTAAATAAGTAAGCCACAAGGTTTAGAAACATTTTTATGCGGTTCAGAGATTTTCATCAAGTAGTATTTGGTGTCATGGAATTTGACCTACCTCTACCTCACTTTCCTTCCTCACCTCAAGGTGTTAGTGGACTTCTTAAAATCCCAGATACCCCCAGATGAATAGAAAAGCTAGGTTGTTCACCCCAGATGGAATCATCTCCTCCTTTTGCAGCCAAACTTCTGGTCTACAAAAACAAACATGGAGCCTCAGGTCACTTCAATACGATTTCTCTGCACATCCCAGGCTGGAAAACTTCAGTTCTTTAAGTGAAGATTTTTTTTTTTCCCAGAGTCGGTCGCCAACAAAAAGAGAGATAGCACTGATTCTGCAGGTTTCACACTTATATTTTACTAAGTCCCCATAGAAAGAAGCCAGCTGCACAGGTTTTGGCACGCAAGCCTAGTTCCACTGAACACGCACCCAAGACAGACCCCCAGAGGCCCGCTCAAAAACATGCCAAAATACGCAGCCAGCCACCTACAGGCCAGCGAACTGCATCTCACAAAAACATACAAATGAGACCCAGAGGCATACAGCACAAGCAGACAGACCGACACACACCATAGAGGTGAGCACACTCAGAGAAACAGGCAGTTTCATTTAGGGTCACAGACAGAACCCGGGCGGCGCCGCCGACCGCCCGGGAAGACACGAGTGCGCGCACGTGCACTTACACACGCACACACTATACACACACAGACGCAGTCACATATGTAATGCATATGGAGAAACCCTACCCCAGCCAGTCACCTCCCCGCCCCCCCTCACCACTCACCG
>NW_007726780.1:48535-60252 GCF_000696425.1 Galeopterus variegatus | reverse complement strand
GACCCGCAGGCTTTACCAGCCCCCCAGCCGCCCGCCACCACCGTTCTCCGGGACAGGCTGGGGGACGGAGCCGCTGACCCGGGAGCAGAAGTCCCGCCGTGCCTCCGCTCCTGGATGCTTTACTGCCCTCCTCGCGGTGGCGGTGGCGGTGGCGGTAGCCAGGTCTCCACAGCTCTTCCCAGGCCCCCGGCCCCGGCGCTGGCACCCAAGCCCCAACACTCACCACCTGGCGAGCTATATCGGTCGCTGCCATCGCTCCTGCTTCCGCCAGGGCTGCCACGGGCGCCTCAGCAACTGGAGCTACCGCACAGGAAACAGAGGAGCTCCTCCGACAAAGAGAAAGTGTTACACTTCGGGCGCGACCAAGTCCGGTGAGGGGAGGTGCAAGGGAGGGGCTCCCTCGCCGCTGCTCCAACCCCAACCTCCCCTCTATCGCCCACCCCCTCGGAAGTAGGGTTATGGGGAGGGGGCGGACTTAACGCGCCACCTCCCCCTACGGCGAGGCCAGTTCCAGTTGTCCCTGCAACCCCAGCGTAGGCCTCTGCGAAGGGGGGCGGGGGCTCTCCTCGGTGACCACGTCCTCTGCCCCACCCCCGCCACTGGGCTCCGTGGTACTTCCCGACCTCTGCTGAATTGTCACACCCCCCTGCTCTTCCTTACATCCCTGAGTCCCCAGACCCCGGAGGCTGGAAGGGAGCCCCCAGCCCTCTCCCCTCCCCCCTCCTGCGCTCAGCTCAGCCGCTGTTTTCCTCTCCTTCCGCCCGTACCCCCTCTTCCTTTCCTCTGAGATCCCACGGTGCTTGGATAGGAGCGCCGGCCGCTGGAATCTCGATGTTCCACTATCGTCCCCTCACCCCCGAACCCCATGGCCCGGGAGCGCTGCTGAGGCCGGTTGGGGCGCAGGGTGGGGGGTGTTGCTGCGGCACCTGCCGCTCCACAGTGGAGCTTAGAAAGCGGGCGGTTGGGGGGAACCGCACTGCGGCCCCGCAGCTGAGCTGCGACTTGTGGAGTCCGAGGCCAGGGGTCCTGAGGCGTCCCTTCTGCCCTGGGGTTTCCGAGCCTCGGGTGCTGTGGGCTGTAATTGCGTGGAGCTGAACTCCCCACCATTGGGTAGTTCACACAGACCGACCCCACGGCTTCTCTAACCAACCCAGCTCTAGACGCTCTGGGTGAGCAGAAGCTCAGGTTACCACCCCTTCCACTGCCGGGGCCGCCGGGGAGTCTCAGACGAGGGGCTGGGGATGAAGGTCACCAGCTCTGTTGAGCGAGATGGAAGAGCGGGTGACGGAGAGCGGCCTCCAATCATTTTGTCCCGCCCCCTGATTTCCCCTTAACCCTAATTCAGCCCAGGCCAAGGGGGCCAACGGTGTGCAGAGGGGAGAACCTCCGAAGGCAGGGGCTGTGCCTACCTGCTCTCCTTTTCTGCCTGGCCAACGGCCGCCGCGGGTCCTGTCCCTTGCTCTCAGCACCTCTCCACCTCTGCAGCCCTGACGCCCTCGTCTTTCTCCCGGGACTGGCCCTCTGCTAGCTCTCTGTGACTGGGGAACCCTGGCAGATTTGGCATGCCCGAGGCCCAAGCAGCGGGACACTGCACTCCACTCCTCAAAAGGGCAGGTTCCCTGGTCTCGGAGAGGGACCCGGGATGGGGTGGGGGTGGCAGGCCTATGGAGGAAACCCGGGATGCAAGGGGGTCCCGATGGGGCGTGGGAGGTGACCCCGCAAAGGCGCAAAGCTGGAGCGGCTGAAAGAGAGACAGGAGAGAGAAGAGAAAAGTAGGAAACAGGGAAACCGTGAATGGACCTGACCAGAGGGCCGGGCCTAGGAAAAATGGGGGCGGGTGGTGGGACACAAGGAAATCGAGTGACCACAAGAAGGCTTCCATGGCACTTGATTGCACCCGTCGGGACAGTGCTTCTCACACTCTCCCAGGGAGCTCTTTAGTACCCTATGCGCCTTGAGAACAAGGACTCTGCAAAGCGCATCCCTGGTGCCAAGTGTGGGCCTGGCATTCATGAGGCACTCAAGTGTTTCCTGAACAGGAGGTTAGAGGATTCCGATGCGGGACCGGAAAAAGAAGAGACAATGAGGGGGTAGCAGTAGGAGCAGTCACAAAGAGCCAAGTAGTCAGGGGGTGCCCACTGTGCTCCGTCACTGTGTTAGAGACCCAGGAGTGGCCTAGAGAGAAGAGCTTGGCACAATCAGGGGCCAGTACAGGGGACTTCTGTGACACAGACGGTACAGGCCCACAGAGCAGATGGCGGTGATGAGAAAGAGGGGCAGCTGTAGTCTCCCAGACCCTGTGGAGTGCTGGGACAGTGTCTGGGGGAGGGGCTGGGCCCTGGATTGGGGTGACAGCGACGCTAGGGACCAGGGCTATGTTTGAGGAACCGCTGTAAGGCTTGGGCCCCAACGGGATGGGGGCGGGGAATCAGAGGTGACAGGCGCTTCCAGGCTGGGTGTCTGGGAGGGAGACCAGCCTTCCCTGGCAAAGGCTGGGGAGAGCTGGACGGGAAAGGGCCCGAGGCCACTAGCTCTGATCCAGACGTGGGGTTTGGGTGATGGCGGGACAAGAGGTGCGCGTTTGGAAGCCAGAGCTAAGAGCTGCTACCGGAAGGGCCGGCAGGCGGCGGAGCTCCCCGGCAATCCTGCCTGCCCCCGCCCCGGCCCCGCTCTGTCCCTCCCGCCTTCGCGCTCCTTGCTGAGCGGAGCTCTGTACGTTTCGGCCCAGCGCTTGTGGGGGGGGCAGCACGGAATCCTTGGTGCCCCACCGGTGCGCCCCATTCGGCCCGCCTGTCTCTAAAGACTACCTCGCGGAGGCCTCCTCCGCCAAAACGCTGGACCTCGCAGACTGGGACCAAGTGAGTAATTCAAGGCTCCTGCAACCCTTTGGTTCCATTCAAAACGAGCCTCTCTTGGGACCTGGGCCTTCGGTTTCCGTGGGTCAGTGTGTGTGTTGGTGTTGATGTGTGAGTAGGTGTGCATTTATGTCAGTGTGTGTCAGCTGTGCGTGTTATGTGTGTTGGCACGTGTTTACTTATATTTGTTGGTGTGTCTGCCAGCGTGTGTGTGTGTGTGTGTGTGTGTATGTGTGTCGGTGTATGCCACTGTGTGTGCATGTTGGTGTGTTGGTATGTTTGTGTTTCAGTATGTGTGTCAGTGTGTATTTTCAGTGTGTGTTGTATATATGTAAAGGTTTGTGTGTTGGCGTGTGTCAGTATGTGTATTTCAGTGTGTGTGTGTCAAAGTGCAGAGAGGTTTTAGCTCACTGTCTTCTGGGCTTTACATACCTTACCTCAGTGTAGTGGGCCTACGACTGAGAGGTGTGAATTATAACACTTATTTCAACAACCTCTGTTTGGAAACTCCCTGGATCCATGCCTCCCAGTCTTTGATCCTGGGTCACCTTCCCAGGCACAGGGAAGACAGAAGAGCTGAGGAGGCAAGAGGGCTCACGAGTGGCCAGTTGGTGGGTTTTCTTCCCTAAGTATCTGTCCCTGTTGATGAGTGGAACCAAAAGATCCCCTTTATGAAGAGGCGTTTTGGGTTCTTAGGCACTGCCGTGAACGTGTCCATGTTTGATGTGTCCTTTTGGGGTCCCTTGGGCTTAGCACAGTGTCTGGCAGATGCTCAATAATTAATGTTTGTTGAGTGAAGGAATGAACAGAAGCATGTAAAATGAGGCGTTTTCATTATTTCCACTGTCTTAAAGGAAGCTGAAGCAAGCAATGACTTCCCCCAGGGCCAGCAGGTGACTGTCATTAGCATGCTAATGTTGTTTGTGGAGCCAGATTTTCCCACCTGGGAGGGGAAATGGCTACACCTGCTAGATTGGAGTCGTCCCTCATTGGAGCCAAGTTTTAGAAAGGTCACTCTGACTGCTGTGGCGGGGGGTGCTAATACTGGATAGGGGAGCAGTGGAGCGGGGGAGGGCAGGGAAGGAGAAGAGGGCAGTGAAATGGAGCTAAGAGCTCAGGAAAGGGCTTTGTCCTGAAACTGTGTCTTTATAAAAGGAGAAAGAGAAGGATAGTAGAGTTGGTCTAAAGTAGAGAAGCCCTGAGAGAAATCTAAAAAGTAATATTAGAAAATCGGAGAAGCAAGACAAGGCAAAGCAGAGGGAAAGCAATCTGGAATCAATGAAATCCAGACAGTGCCAATTGAATCAGAAACTCAGTTAAAGGGCTGCGTCAGGATGAACTAAGTATTCCTTTGTGCATTATCACCTGCTGCCCCTGGTTTTATGTTAATTTATTCCAGTCATTCTTAAAATGTGGCCTTTGTCTAGCATCAGCAGCAGCATCTGGGAAGTTATAAGAAATGCAAATTCTCAGATGCCACACCAAATCTACTTAATCAGAACCTCTAGGACTGGGCAACCCAGCAATCTGTGTTTTAACAATTCTTCCAGGAGATTCTGATTTATGTTAAAGTTTGAGAACCACTGGTTTATCTGAAAAGGTAGCCCTGGTGGAATGGGACACAGGACTGGTAAGGTTTAGTAGGATATCAAGGGAAAAGTTTGAAGCCTGGGCCATTACCAATAATGGCAGATCCTGGTGGATTTCCATGATGGGCGGCATGAGGGTATGGCGTGCTTAGGGTTGGGGAAGGAGTCCCGAAAAAGGAGTAGAGGGGACCCCTCTGTAGGGAGCTGAAAAGGTTCTAAGGATAAACTTTTGCCTCCTTTGCAATTTTACATTCATTTCACAAACATCCCCTGAATCCCAACTGCACATCAGCGACTGTGCTAAGTGCCAAAGGACTCAAGAAAGAGTGGGTGACAAGAACCCCTACCTCGACCTGAGGGAACTCCCAGGCCAGTTGCCTGATAGCTCCACAACCAACTAGTAATGTGATAAGTGATATAATCAGTCAGGAGGAAGACCCTAGGGAGGAAGAGATGCAGAGAGGTGAGGGGAAGCATCCCAAAGAAGAGCCGTTTGGATTGAGTATTGAAGAATGAGTAGTGGTTTATCTGGCAGTCAAGGGAGCACAGTGGAGAGAACAGAAGGAGTGGTAGGAGGAGGGGACAGTGGCTGTAAATGAGACTGGAAGATAAGAGGGAGCCAGATCTGGAGGGGTCAAGTTGCTTAGACTTTCTGCTCCAGAGTAGGAGTTCTCAAGCTGTGCTCTCCAGGGACAATGCCTACTCAGTCAGTGCCTGGAACTGTGCCTGGTGCAAATGGGATGCTCGCAGTGAAAAAGAAAAAAATTAGTTAATGGGTAGAAATTTCTCTATTTTAACTTTTTTTAAACCATAACTTTTTCCTAAATCTTTGACAGATGCTCCTGCTTATCTGCTAGCAAGCAACAAAATGAATGAACAAGTAGCAAATGAATATTAAACAGACAATCCCAGTACTGATCATGCTTAATTCAACAGTTTATTTTTTCATGGACATCTGTGCTTGTGGCTATGATTTTATATTGCCCACACGTAATGTAGACATATTTTCTGCTAGCAGAAGTGTTCTTTTGAAAAGGGTTTTATTTCATATGGTACAATTTAATATATCAATGATTTCATGGCATTCTGGAAAGAGCACCACGACATCCAGATGCTGAGCCACCTGAACCAGCTGGAGAAACTGTCCCTTAGACGGTGAGGAGCCACTGAGGAGTTTTGAGCAGGGGAGTGGCATGAACATATTTGCAATTTTGAAAGGTCACTCTGGCTGCAGCTTGGGAAAAAGATTGGGGGGTGATTAAAGCAGTTAGAACTTGGGAGTCAGGACTCTGTTGTAGCCATTCAGGCAAGAAATGATGGTGACAATGACATGGGAGTGGAGTGGCATGGAGGGAATAGAGTCAGCACTGAAAGAGGCCACCCACTAAGGGCCTTGTGTGCCATGCTAAAGATGAAGTTTCAACCTGTAAAGAATAAAGAGCCTTTGGAGCAGTGTTTCTTGATTGGTGGTACCTGAACCAGCTGCATCAGAATCACCTACAGTGTTTCTTACAGGTGCAGAGGCCAAGAACCCACTGCAGATCTGCTGAATCCAAATCTCTACATGGGAGAAGAAATGTGGATTTGTACCAGGCTCTCCAGGTGGTTCTGAGGCATATCAAAGTTGGACAACTACTGCATGAATGGTTATTGAGCAGTGGCATGACACAGTGAGATCTGTGTTTACATAGATCACTAGAGTCACCACACAAAGAACTGATTGAATGAAGGCATGACCAGTTAAAAGGATATTGCAATAGTCCTAGGCTGGCATTATACATTGGGCAAGAGGCAGAATTCAAGAGAAGGCTGCACTCCCCACCCACATCATGATACGCAAATTACACTTATACCTTATACCCTGGTTTGTGCACACAGATTTAGACAAATGATATAATTTTGTATTTCCTCAAACAATTCTTGTTTGCCAAAATGATTCCTCAGCGGTTTTCCCAGAGTCAGAGTGCAATCATGTAAGTTATATTGAGTGCCTACTGTATCTAGGGTACTATACTAGGCAGTATGTATAGAGAAACATAAAGTATGATTTCTGTTCACAAGGAACTTATTGTCTAAATGGGATGTACACACACACACACACACACACACACAGCAAACACCAAACATGTCATAAGGCAGTAGTATCCAAGGCGCAGTATAGACAATAAATACCAACACTACTTCTTAACTTCATAGTAGTTGCATGGGTGTTTGCTTTATAAATACTGATTTTGTTGTATCTTTTTGCTTTAGAAACTCTTATGGATGTGTGTTATATTTCACAAGAAAAAAGGTTAAAAAAGAATAAGTTCTGTGAATTAAATGACATTAACCATCAACCCATACATATGGTTCAGAATCTAGAGAAACAAGGCCTCTACCCAGTGAACTTACAGTCCTTCACAGATGATTCACAAGGACTGTGAGAGGATTAAAATAAGAAGACACAGAGATAGGAAAAAATGGTAATGACACCTTAGTGAGATAGTGGCTTCACCATCCCCACCAGTAGTCATTGATTAAGATGAGGTCTCCATTTCATATCAATCTCTCAACAGTTTGCATTTATATACTGATTTATCTTTATACCAATACACATGTGTATATATATGTGCATGTCCACACACACACACACACACACACACACACACAGCCATCTCATTCCAAAACAGATTTTATGGGTCAATAAATTAGAAATAGCACATTGGGATTAAAAGAGAGAATTCAAACATGCTGTTTCTAGTTGGTTGATATAATTGCTGTGATTAGCTTTGTATTAGTCTGAATTCTTCAGAGAAACAGAACCAGTAATACACACATACGCACACATACACATACACACGCATACGCATGCACGCATGGGTACTTGGAAATTCATGGAAAGATTCATATTAACTTTCAATTCTATTTTTCCATGAACTTTTTGAAGTACCCTTGTATATATGAGATAATAATGATAGATTTATTATAAGAAATTGGTTTACACAATTATGGAGGCTGAAAAGTCTCATGATCTACTGTCTGCAACGTGGAGACCCAGGAAAGCCAGTGGTGTAAAAATCCAGTCTGAGTCCAAAGGCCTGAGAATCAGGGTAGCTGATGGTGTAAGTACCAGTCCAAGGGCAGGAGAAGACCGATGTCTCAGCTGCTCAGCAGGCAGGCAGAGACTGCCAATTCAACCTTCCTCTGCCTTTTTGGTCTATCTAGGCCCTCAACAGATTGGATGATGCCCACATTGGGGAGGGCTATCCACTTTATTTGATCCACCAATTCAAATGCTAATCTTGGGGCTGGCTGGTTAGGTCACTTGGAAGAGTGTGGTGCTGGTAACACCAAGGTCAAGGGTTTGGATCCCCTTACCTGCCAGCTGCCCTCCTCCCCCAAAACAAAACAAAACAAAACAAAACAAAAATTCTGATATCTTCCAGAAACACCCTCACAGACACATCCTATTTCTTGTATCCCTTGGCCCAGTCAAGTTGACACATAAAATTAGCCATCACAAGCTTTAAATATGAATCTTAGCTTCCTGGAAGCCATAACAAAAGGAGGAATACTAGCTGGTATAGTTTTATGTATTTCTTATACACAAAGGTAACTATGTGACTCATCAATCACACAAGTATTTATTGACTACCTACTATGTGTCACGTCTTAGACTAGGTGTTCGAGATCAATGGTGAGCAAAAACAGACTTGGTCTCTGTCTTCATGGAGCTTACAGACTAGTAGGGAAGACAGACAATAATCAAATAATCATATACATAAATGCAAAGTTAAACTGTAGTAAGAGCAATTAAGAAGATATTTATGGCACCTTGAGGGCCTATAATCATGGCGGAAGTGTGGGGACAGATTTGATTAGTCTAGCAGTCTAGCGTGTCAGTATAGGAGGCTTCATGGAGCAAGTGATATTTGAATTGAGACCAGAAGATTAAGTAGGAGTCAGCAAGGTGAAGGGAGCATAGGAAGAGCCTTCTAGGCCAAGGGAAGAGCACATGTGAAGGCTCTATTCAAGAAACAGAAAGAAGGGCCGGCCCCCGTGGCTTACTTGGGAGAGTGTGGCGCTGGTAGAGCTGAGGCCGCGGTTCGGGTACTATATAGGGATGGCTGGTGTGCTCACTGGCTGAGCGTGGTGCAGACCACACCGTGCCGAGGGGTGCGATCCCCTTACCAGTCGAAAAAAAAAAAAAAAGAAAGTTGGTGTGACTGGAGTGCAGAGGGAACAGAATGGTAGGAAATGAGACTGGAGAGGTGGGCATAGTAAGATCATGCAGGGCCTTAGGCCATTTAAGGGGTTTATTTTTGTTCTAAAAGAAATGGGAAGCCACTGAGGGGCTTAAGACAGGAGTGTGACATGATCAGATTTGTGTTTTGAGAAGTTGCCTCAGCTTCAATGTGGAGAGTGTACTGAAGGGAAGAAAGAATGGAGGCAGGAAGATCAGTTAGGAGGATATTGCAGTGGTCCTGCCGAGAGATCGTGGAGGCCTGTACTAGGGTGGTGGAAGTGGAGATGGAGAGAAGAGAACTTATTTGGGAGATATTTAGAAGGGAAAGACAACCCAGACTTAGTGATGTGGGGGATGAGGAAGACAGAGATATCAAGGATGACTCCTGGGTTTCTGGCTTACATGGTGGGACACTTTGTGGAGATGGGGAACATGGGAGAACCTCAAATTTGGGGAAGGGGGAGAAAGTCTCTGGCTCCAGTTTGGGATACACTGAGTTCGAGATGCTTTTAAGACACTGAAAGGGAAGATGTCAAGTAGGCAATTGTATCTCAGAGGAGAGATAAAATATGTAATTCACTGGTGTATAGGTCGTATTTAAGCCCCTGGGGATGGATGAAATTGCCTAAGGAGAGAGTAGAGAAGAGATGAAGACTTAAGACTAATCCCTGGAAAACATCAACATTTAGAGGTGGAAAATGAGAGGAAGAACCTGAAAAGAAAACTGAAAAGGAGAAGCCAGAGAGGTTGGAGGAAAACCAGGATCACATGTCATTGAAGCCCAAGGACAAGTAGATTTCAAGAAGGAGGTAATGGTCAACAGAAATGAATACTGCCAAGAGGTCAAGGAGGGTAAGAGAAAACTGTCCATAGAATTTAGGGTTTATGGAGGTCACTGAGCCCAGCAAGAGCTGTTTTAGGAGAGTGATGGTGGCAAAAAATCGCTTAAGTGTGTTGAAGAATGATTGGAGAATGAGTAAAAGGAGACAGCAAGTATAGCCAATTCTTTGAAGAAGTTTGGCTGGGAAGGAAAACAGAGATGGCATGGTACTTGGAGAAGGATGTTGGGGGTCAGGATTTCTTTGAAGATGGCAGACAAGACTTGAGAAGGTTTAAAAGTAGTTGGAAAGGATCCAGGTGAGAGGCAGTAACTGGATACAGGCAGTAGTGTGTGAGTAAATGTTTAATAACGGCTGTCCAAGAAAAAAACAAAGAGCCACCCTGACATGCATCATTTGCTGATTTCTGTGCGATACTCTCTCAATGACTGATTTCAAGCTACCAATGTGACGTCTTAAGCCTGCAAGCAGGCTCCGGCACAACACTGGCAGGAGAAAGAAGGATTGAAACCTTTAGTTATCAGCCAACTGGATTTTTTCTTTTATGAATTTCCTGCACATGTCCTTTGCCCATTTTTATACTGAAACACATTTTTCTTGTTAATTTATATGAGGTCTTTATATATACGGATATCAAGCCTTTGTCATTAATTTTATTTATGGTGGATTTTTGTGTAAAGAGGTTTAAAATATTTATACAGTCAAATCTATCAATGTTTCCCTTTATGATTTTTGCCCTTGGTGTTCTGTATTTTATTGTAAATTACTAAATTGGCATTCTGCTTTAATTAATGTGAATTTGGCTAGCATGAATTAGATTTCTGAAGCTGTGATGTTTTAAATTGCAAGAGCGAAGAACAGACCGTGGATCTTTTTTTTTTAAAAAAAGATGACCGGTAAGGGGATCTTAACCCTTGACTTGGTGTTGTCAGCACCACGCTCAGCCAGTGAGCGAACCGGCCATCCCTATATGGGATCCGAACCCGGGGCCTTGGTGTTATCAGCACCACACTCTCCCGAGTGAGCCACGGGCCGGCCCAGACCGTGGATCTTTTTTTTTTAAAAAAAGATGACCGGTAAGGGGATCTTAACCCTTGACTTGGTGTTGTCAGCACCACGCTCAGCCAGTGAGCGAACCGGCCATCCCTATATGGGATCCGAACCCGGGGCCTTGGTGTTATCAGCACCACACTCTCCCGAGTGAGCCACGGGCCGGCCCAGACCGTGGATCTTGGTAAATTCATGAAGTTACTAGCATCCTGTGAGGTCTCTTAGTGGCCAACTAACACCCCTAACCTCATCTTTCCAACTAAGTATTTCAAATATCATAGTAGGACAGAAAGCACTTGCAAAGAGCCTGCCCCCTTAAGTTTCCACTCTAGTGATTTGAATTTCAGTCACCTGGACAGATATTCTCCCTGCCGTAGCAAATACCCATTCAGGGACCTTTAGTAAGTTGGTGACATGGTTTTATCATTAGCTCCTGGGAGAGACCTCAAAAGATAATAAGTCATTGTATTTTGCCCCTGTTAGAAGTAATTAAGATGAAATTGTAACCATTGACTTTACCACATGTTTTCCATAATTCAGTTGGTCAATATTAAATAACTTTATGTGGAGTTGGGGACTGGACCACCCTCCCACAACCAGGCTCAACATGCCAGCACCTTGGGGCCCATCCAGGGACCCGGGGCATGGTGATGGGGACCGGACCACCCTCCCACAACCGCACACACCACGCCAGCACCTTGGGGCCTGCCTGGGGACCCGAGGCAAGGAGAAGGGGAATGGACCTCTCTCCCACAACCAGGCACACTGAGCCAGCGCTTCAGGGCGCACCCGGGGACCTGAGGCATGGAGAAGGGGACTGGACCTCTCTCCCACAACCGGGCACACCACGCCAGCACGTTGGGCCCCATCCAGTGACCCAGGGCATGGAGAAGGGGACCGGACCACCCTCCCACAACCAGGCACAACAGGCCAGCACCTCGGAACCCACCCAGGGACCTGGGGCATGTTGATGGGGACTGGACCTCCCTCCCACAACCAGGCACAACAGGCCAGCACCTCAGAACCCACCCAGGGACCCGGGGCATGTTGATGGGGACTGGACCTCCCTCCCACAACCAGGCACAACAGGCCAGCACCTCAGAACCCACCCAGGGACCCGGGGCATGTTGATGGGGACTGGACCTCCCTCCCACAA
>NW_007726780.1:15405-46696 GCF_000696425.1 Galeopterus variegatus | reverse complement strand
TATGATTTGTTGGGGCCGGCCCGGTGGCGCACTGGATAGTGCGCCGCTTGGGAAGCGCGGCGGCGCTCCCGCCCGAGGGTTCGGATCCCACATACAGACCGGTTCCCGCTCACTGGCTGAGCGAGGCGCAGGAGCAACACCGAGGGTTGCAATCCCATTGCCGGTCCCGGTCCGGTACGGGGGCGACACTGAGGGTTGCGATCTGTTGCCGGACACGGAAAAAGACAAAAAAAAAAAAAGAATAATTATGATTTGTAACAATATATACGCTAGTAATACTGATTTAATCAACATATCTTAATGTTCAACCCCCAAAATATGTATAATCGATTTTGTTTCAATAAATAAAATAAATTATTTAAAAAAACCAATAAATAAATAAATAACTTTATAAAGTAGGTTCTGTCACCTGGGGCACACTGACTTGCAGCTAATTCAACCAAGCAGACTCATAGAGAAGTCATGTTACCTAGAATCATACATTCCATAGTGTCAATCTCCAGCCAAGTGACCAAATCAAGGACATAGTCAGGGTTTAAAAGGGTGGGTAAGCTGGTAAAACGAATTCACTTATTCATTTATTCAATAAAGGTTCACAGAACACTGTCTATGTGCTGAGCACTGTACGTGACATTGGGGATACAGCAGTGAACAAGTGCTGTTATGGAACTCACAATCTGGGTGGGAGTAGGGGGACAGAAAGACACACAGATTATTACAATATGGAGTGATAAAAGGAAGAATGGGATGCTCTGGGACCCT
The DNA here is from genome assembly GCF_000696425.1 of Galeopterus variegatus. Lineage (NCBI taxonomy): Eukaryota > Metazoa > Chordata > Mammalia > Dermoptera > Cynocephalidae > Galeopterus > Galeopterus variegatus. Next base: position 45,934 of record NW_007726780.1, on the reverse strand, counting down.
CGAGAATGAGTACCTAATTCAGACTCAGGTAATTAAGGAAGGCTTTACAGATGTGACGATAGCTAAGTTGAGGTCTGAATGGCAGTAGGAGGCAGTTGGGTAAAATCAGCAAGATAAATTATCAAATTATCAGGATGAGGTCTAAGAATAAAACACTAATAACCAAAATGGGTTGGAAAATGCCAATGGTCGACAAAAACACAGGGGTGAATTCCAATGTGGTGAGTTCATTACCTTGAGCTGGAGTCAAAAAGCAAGGGTAAGCATGAATGTACATGTTGGGGGATTGCTAGGTTCCAAAACTAAGAACCTTTAGTTCCCCCTGCAGAGACATGAAGCATGGGGACTTTGAAGAGGTCTCCGAAGTACACAAGGCAGAAATACCATGCCTCAAATGCAGATGGGATCTTGTCAAACAGGATAAACAGCCTTCATCTAAGCTTGCTTTTGTACGGCATGAACCACCCCAACCCCTTGAAGGGGTCCTTATGAGGTCTTTGTAGTGCTGGAATAGTACTGAAGTTTTTTTATGACCATGGTAAGTAACTGGTTAATGCTGTGTTCCATATTGTGAAAGGACTCAATGGAGCATATTTTGACGTGTTGGCAAAGAGCCATAGCTACTTCCTCAGGAAGATCTGGGCTTCACTGCAAGTAGCTTCGTGGCCCACCTCCAAGAGAGGTCCTATGACCTCCCATTCAGGTGAAAGCAGAGGTCAAGCTTCTCAACTTTCATAATAGAATATCTACAAACCACCTCCTCTATTGGTTTCCAAAATAAATACATCAGCCCTCAATAAACAATAGAGGTAAAATACTTTCTCTCTAAGCCCTTGTCAGAGATTATAGGTTTAAATAACCTGCCATGGAGTTCTGATCACAAATCTAGCCAAGAGACTTGAAATTTTAGGAAAGTTTGTTTAAGGCAGTGTGCCCACATGTTTTTCTGTTGTAGATCACATAATAAAAGATGCAGATATGTACAGGCCACATAAATTGATAATAACGGTAAAATATGGATTGTTGGCTATTCGACAATATGTATGGTGGGGACAGTAATACAAAAGCATCCCAAAAAAGTTTAAACTGTATTCACTCAAAATTACACATTTATAGGCCTACTGTTCACCATTGGTCAATTCTGATTGATCCTATAATAAGACTAGAGCACTGGTATTTAACAAAATGAAGTGGAACAGCAGGAACTATTCGGTCTGGGCCTGTCTTATGCTGATTCCAGAGACAGACTCCTGAAGGGGGCTTCAATTTTGGCAGTTTTAAGAAAGAGAATGCAAATTTCAGCTGCATCAGGAAGACCCTAACCTTGTCTAGAGCTTGGCCATCCAGCCCAAGAGGTTGGGATAATGTTCACCTGCAAAATTCTAGGGATGGTGTACTTCTTGGTGGCTCCAGTTCACTGAGCTGAATGTTGACACACACTGGTAGTGGGTTTGATAATTTCATCAAAGGCAGAGTATAAATAAGGAAAAGGTCTGGATTCCCAAGGCAATGATAAAAATGTCTTTAAAATTATATTTTGTGGGGGCCGGCCCGTGGCTCACTCGGGAGAGTGTGGTGCTGATAACATCAAGGCCACGGGCTCGGATCCCATATAGGGATGGCCGGTTGGCTCACTGGCTGAGCGTGGTGCTGACAACACCAAGCCAAGGGTTAAGATCCCCTTACCGGTCATCTTTAAAAAAAAAAAAAAAAATTATATTTTGTGGAGTGAGGGGGAAGGCAAAAAAATTATATTTCATTTGCTTATGAAAGCAAAGGACTGTTTATACTCATCAAAACCTATGAACAAGGTGAATTGTATGGTATGTGAATTGTATCTCAATAAAGCTGTTATATTAAAAGAAAAAAAAAAACAACCATGGACCTCTTCTGACCATCCCATCACTGTGCCTTAAACTCATCTGGGCCTTTCGCAGCCTACCAAAGTTGCTACACAAAATACAGGACAATCAACCATGCCTGGCAACTGCCAAGCATGGCCAACCCAGAGGTTGGCTCTGACCCCCACCTTGTTGCTGTGGTCTTTTTGGCCTGCAGGTTCCTGGCCCTTCATGTCTATCCTAAAGTGAGAGTCTCCTTTCTCTGGACTTGGACTCTGTGGTCTAAACTCTCCTCTGCACCCCTCCTCCTGCATCCAGGGAAGGGAATCCTAGTGCAATTGTGACTTATTTTCCACCAAATATAGTGCAGCATTCTTCAAAATCTATGAATGCATTGAACCCAAGACAGCTCGGCAGCAGATAATGAGAGGTTTCCAGTCACCATGTGCCCAATCCACATGTCCAGTTTGAGTCTAGATTTGCTTGAACAAATCAGCAGAGCTTTTGTTTGTCCCCTGCAGTTTTGAGTTCAATGTATTCAGAGGTCTTTTCATATCCATAAGAAAATACAATCTTGTGAATCACTGGAGGTCTAACAAATTGGATTTGGGGGCTCTTTAATTTCAAAACGTCCTTGATTGGGGATGACAGCTCAGTAAATCTCCATACTTGGGATCAATCTCTTCCAAACAGCTCATAAACTGGTCATGGTTAAAGGCATTAGCGCAGAGAAAATTCATAATTATTTTTTTCTCCATCACATCATTGGTAAACCGGACTTGCAAAGTTCATGGCATAAGGCATGAGGCAATGACAGCTGGGCCCACCAAATTTCTCTTGGCTTGAAGACATTGTTGACATCTTGTGTGCCTTTCAATGCAGATGCCGCATTTATAGCAAGTAAACTTTTCCATGTTTAGGACTTTTTAAGTTCTTATGTTGAGCTGATTAGAACCTACTAATTCATGTGAGTTGGCATCAAAAAGCATGGACACTGGAGCCAGGCCCCTTAGATTTAAATCTCAGTATGCCTCTTGCTAGCTATGTGGTCTTCGGCAAAATACTTAACCTCTTTGTGCCTCAGCTTCTTTCTCTGTAAAATTCAGATAATTATAGTAAGACTATTGATGTTATGGGTTTATTTTATTGATGTTTAGGGTTGTTATGAGGTTTGAATATGTTGAAATTTGTAAAGTGCTTAGAACAGTGCTAGCATATAGTAAGTGCTATGTTGGTTATTAAGTAAATTAGCTTAGTAAGTTATTGTTATGGACTGAATGTTTCTGTCCTCTCCAATTTCTTATGCTGAGATTTAATCCCCAGTGTGACATTATTTGCAGGTAGAGCATTTGGGAGGTGATTAGGTCATGAGGGTGGCGCCCTCATAAATGGGATTTGAGCTAACTTGCTCTCTTTCCTGTTATGTGAGGATACAACAAGAAGTCAGCAGTCTGCAACCCAGAAGAAGGTCTTCACCAGAACCTGACCATGCTGGCACCCTGATCTTGGACTTCCAGACTCCAGAACTGTAAGAAATAAATTTCTGTTGTTTATAAGCCACCCAGTCTGTGATGCTTTGTTATAGCAGCCTGAACTGACTGAGAGAGTTATTTTTGCTAAAAGTCTCAGGCAGGCACAAATGACCCCTTCCTTTTTCTCAAGTCATGTTTGGGTCTTCATGCTTCATATTAGACTCCCTAGAAAAGGGAAATATAGTCCATCCATTCTCCTAAGTACTCTAATGTAGAGGATTCATAAAGCAAATGTGATGCCCATGCAGCTGCACTCTGAGATGATGACATCATCAGTCCTCACCTGTAGTAAATTAAAAGGACTTGCCATGCTTATGATACCAACTTTGCTTTAAATGCTTTTGTCTTAACTGTACAAACCTGATCTATAGCTTTTGCTTTTTCTTTTAAATAAATAAAATGTGGGGAGTTGTAGAGGATTCATAAAGCAAATGTACTTCACAAGACCTGGTTTTCCAAAGCCTTGCAGTTTCAAATATTGACCTTACAAAGGACAAGAAAATTTCCCCAGGCTATTGAGTCTCTGTTGCAAAATAAGAATCATAACACAGCAAGGCTGCTGGTTCAAAGACACACAGGTTACTAATTGATATGTAAAGTTACTAAAATGCTGCTGGAGGGAGAAGGAATGTTTGCTAGATCAAGCTTTTGTTAGTGGATCGACTTAATTACATGTTACCAGCTTCTATTGTTAAAACTTGTTAATCTGGGGCTGGCCCCGTGGCTCACTTGGGAGAGTGCGGCACTGGTAGCGCCAAGGCTGTGGGTTCGGATCCTATACAGGGATGGCCGGTGCGCTCGCTGGCTGAGCGTAGTGCGGACAACACCGTGCCAAGGGTTGTGATCCCCTTACTGGTCAAAAAAGAAAAAAAAAAAACTTGTTAAACTGTGCTTAGCAAAACCCCACTGATGTCTCTTCCTGTAACTTGCTGGTCTGGAGAATAAATGCAGGAAGAGAACCCCAATTCGTGGTTAATTTCCAAATGGAAGGATGCCTCATGCTTGAGGTCCTGGGATATTAACCCCTTTCTAGGGCTTCTTGCTGCTCAAAAGAGATGGGCTTTGAGTAATCTTTGGTGGCTCCATCACCCAGGGGAAAAGGGGTGACAAATCCGTGGGAGGCAAAGCAACACTCTAAGTTCTATTCTTCAGTCAAATTAGACCACTGGAATCCTGTATACTTGGCTACTTTTGCAGAATCATCTTCCCTGAGTTTTACTTCTGATGCTAGGCCTTCAACTATTTTCCAAATGACACTACAATAAAGAATCATGTGAAATGCATTTCTGCACTGGCTGTAAAAAAAATTGTTGAGAACAATATCCAATATAGTACATATTTGTTCCTCCAGCTCAAAGCCCCCACTTGAGCTCCAGACCCATGTATTCAGCTGTCCATCTGGCATCTCCACTTCCATATTTAACAAATTCAACACATCTGAGAACAAACACATGGTCTCCTGCCACTCCTGACTCCCAACCTGATTTTCATATAGTGTTCTACCTCTCAGAGAATGGAACCACCATTTATTCTGTCACGCAGGTCAGAATCATAGGAGTTATCCTTGACATGTCCTTCTCTCTCAACCCCTATAGCAATCCATTGCCAAAACCAGTCTATTTCACCTTCTAAATATCTCTTGAATATCCAAAGCCCACACATCTGTTTTGACAGAGCCATGACTAGTGTATACAAACTATTCTTTTGACTTTTCACATAACAGTGTCACAAACCCTATTGGCTTGTGGATGACAGGAACCCAGATATTTCATTTTTTGTTAATTCAATAAAACCTGAAGTTCCCCTCTTTACTCAGCCCTTTGATGGCTGCTGGAGAAATAGGGATGACCCCAATCTGTTATTTCCCTCAGGGATCTCCCAGTCTGGTGGGGGAGGTAGATAAATTTCCAATTCCTTTTTAGGGGAGAAGTGCTCTGCCATAAGCACAGGTCAGTAAGCACGGTACTAAGAAACTACAGAAGAGCAGCAAGTTAAAAAGACTTCCTAGGCCTTGAAGGATGAGTAAGAGTTAGCTGGAGAAGGGAGAGCTGAGATTAGAGATAGTCTAGGCAAAAGTAATAGCTTATACAAAGACCAGAAGAAAGAAAGAACACGGTGTGTTCAAGGAACTCTAAGGTGTTCAGTGTGGCTGAAAGGCACAGTTTGAAGAGACTGGAAATTGCCAGTAGCTGGATCTTTGCCTTGAGTGCCACATTGAGGAGCCTTCTCTATCCTGTGGTAGATGAGAATCCAAGGTATCCAAATGGAGGAGGAACACAGTCAGATCTGGTGGTTAAAAATGCCTCTGTGTATACCTAACAACAAACTCTTAAAAGGGATAGAATGAATAGAGAAAAGACTTTAAAAGGAGATATAAGGCTTGAACAACATTATAAACTAAATTGACCTAGCAGACATCCAGAGAACACTCCACTCAATGATAGTGAAATGCACACTCTTTTCAAGTGCCCATGGAACATTTTACAGGATAAGCCATATGCTGGGCCATAAAACAAGCCTCAATAAATTTAAATCATAGAAATTTTGTTCTCCACCACAATAAAGTGAAATCAGAGATAAATAAGAAAATACTGGGGGAAATGCACAAATAGGCAGAAATTAAATAACATACTCATATATAACCAATAGGTCAAAGAAAAAATATAAGAAATTAAAAAAGCTTTGAGATTAATGAAAATGACACAATATACGAAAACGTATGGGGTGAAGCTACAGCACTGCTTAGAGGGAAACATATAGCTGTAAACACCTACATTTAAAAAGAAAGCACTCAAATGAATAACCTAAACTTCCACTTTAAGAAACTAAAAAAGCAAGAACAAACTAAACCCAAAATCATCAAGGGAAGAATTAATAAAGATTAACAAAGAATTAATATAGCAGAAATTAATGAAATAGAAAACAGAAAACTATAGGAAATCAATGAAACCAAAAGTTGGTTCTTTGAAATGATCAATGAATTGACAAACATTTAGCTAGACTAGGAAAAAAAAGAGAAAGCACTCAAATTACTAAAATCAAGAATGAAAGTGGGGAAATTACTATCAACTTTACAGAAATAAGAAGGATTATATGGAAATACTATGAACAGCTGTAGGCCAACAAGTTAGATAACTTTGATGAAATAGAAAAATTCCCAGAAAGGCATAAACTACAGAAATTGAGTCAAGAAGAAATACGAAATCTAAAGAGATGTATAACAAGTAAAGAGTTTGAGTCAGTAATTCAATAACTTCCAACATGGAAAAGCTTAGATGGTATCACTGATGAATTATAGCAAATATTTAAAGAGGAATTAACACCAATTCTTTTCAAATTCTTACAAAAGATAGAAGAGGAGGGAATACTTTAAACTCATTGTGTGACAAATATTCCTTATGAATATTGATGCAAAAATCTTCAACAAAATATAGCAACTGAATTTGACAATGTATTAAAAGGATTATACACCATGACCAAGGGATATTTATTCCTGGAATGCAAAGATGGTTCAACACATGAAAATAAATGTAATATACTACATTAATAAAGCATTTGACACCAAAACTAGATAAAGATATTATAAGAAAAGAAAAACAATGTCCCTTATGAATATAGATGTAAAAATTTTCAGCAAAACACTAGCAAACTGAATCTGGCAACATACAAAAAGGATTATTCTCCACAATAAAGTGGAATTTATAACAGGGATGCAAGATTGGTTTAACATCTGAAAATCAATAATGTGATACAACAAATAAATAGAATAAAAACCAAATGATTATTTCAATAGATGTAGAAAAAATATCTGACAAAATCCAACACACTTTTATGATGAACTCAATAAACTAGGAATGATAATACTGAATAAACTAGGAATACTAGGTAACATCCTCATCATGACAAAGAGCATCTGTAAAAAAATCCACAGCTAGCATCATAATAGTGAAAAACTGGCTGACCAGTTAGCTCAGTTGTTTAAAGCACAGTGCTGCTAACACCAAGGACAAGAGTTTGGATCCCCATACCAGCCAGCTGCCAAAAAAAAAAAAAAAAAGAAAGAAAAATAGTGAAAGACTGAATGCTTTTCTCATAAAATCAGGAATAAGACAAGGATGTCCACTGTCACCACTTCTATTTGAAATTGTATTGGAAGTTCTAGCCAGGGTAATTAAGCAACAAGACAAAATAAAGTACATACAGATTGAAAAAGAAAAAGTAAAACTATCTCTATTTGCAGTTGACATGATCTCAAATATAGAAAATTCTAAAGAATTTCCACACAAGTGTATGTTTTAAAAAGCTTTAAATGGAAATTCTTAAGTTGTATAGGTTTTACCACAATAAAAAAAAATGGGAAAAAAAGTTGATCTCATAGAAGTAGAGAGTAGAATAGTGGTTACCAGAGGCTGGGGAGGGGAGAGGGGAGGAAGGGATGGAGAGAGGTTGGTCAATGGGTACAAAGTTACTGTTAGATAGGAGGAATGAATTCTGGTGTTCTATTCCACAGTAGAGTGACTATAGTTAATAATAATGTATTGTATATTTTAAAATAGCTAGAAGGGAGGATTTTGAATGTTCTTACCACAAAGAAATGATAAATGTTTCAGATGATGAATTTGCTAATTACCCTGATTTGATCATTACATGATGTATACATGTATTGAAATATCACATTGTTCCCCATAAATATGTACATTTATTATATGTCAACTAAAAATAAAATAAAACTTCAAAAAAAGAAAATCCTAAGGAATTCATTAAAAACTATTAGAACTAATAAATGGTGTTATAACACCAAGGTCAAGGGTTTGGATCCTTGTACCAGCCAGTTGCCGAAAAATTTTTTTAAAAAAATAATAATAATGAATGAATTCAGCAAGGTTGCAGGATACAAGATCACACAAAAATCAGTTGCATTTCTATACACTTGCAATAAACAATAGGAAAATGAAATTAAGAAACAATTCTATTTATAATAGCATCAAAAAGAATTAAATAATTAGAAATAAATTTAACAAAAGAAGTGCAAGATTTATACACTGAAAACTATAAAACATTTTCAAAAGAAACATGGAAAAGACATCCAACGTTCAAGGATTGGAAAACTTAAAACTATTAAGATAGCGTTAATTCCCAAACTAATCTACAGATACAACACAAGGTCTATCAAAATACAAGCTACCTTTTTTCCAGAAATTGACAAGCTGATCCTAAAATTCATATGGAAACTCAAAGGACCCCAAATTGCCAGAACAGTCTTGAAAAAGAAAAACGAAGTTGGAGGACTCACACTTCCCCATTTCAAAACTTATTGCAAAGGTACAGTAATCAAGACAGTGTGATCCTAGCGTAAGGACAGACATATAGATCAATGGAATAGATTTAAGAGTTCAGAAATAAACCCTCTGGTTTACAGTTAATTGATTTTCAACAAGAGTGTTGTCCTAGTACATTCAGGCTACTATAACAAAATACCATAAACTGGGTAGCTTATAAATAACAGAGATTTATTTCTCACAGTTCTGGAGGCTGGGAAGTCCACAGTCAAAGTGCCAGCAGATTCAGTGTGTGCTGAGGGTCCAATTTCTGGTTCATAGATGGCACCTTCTCACTCTGTCCTCACATGGTGGAAGGGGCTGACTAGCTCTGTGGGGTCTCTTTTATAAGGGCACTAACCTCCCAAAATGCCCCCCCCCTAATGATATCACCTTGGGGGTTAGGATTTCAACATATGAATCTGGGGTGAGGGGAGCAATCATTCAGACCATAGTAGGTATCAAGATAATTCAATGGGGAAAGAATACCCTTTTCCATAAATGATGCTGGAACAACTGGATATTCACATGCAAAAGAATAAAACTGGACTCCTATCACATACCATATGTAAAAGTTAATTTAAAATGAATCAAAGACCTAAATGTAAGAACCAGAATTATAAAAATCTTAGAAGGAAACAAGAGTAAATCTGCATGATCATGTTTTAGGCAATGGGTTCTTAGATATGAAACCAAAAGTACAAGCAAGAAAAAAAATAGACTAGGGCCGGCCTGTGGCTCACTTGGGAGAGTGCGGTGCTGATAACACCAAGGCCACAGATTCGGATACCTATATAGGGATGGCTGGTTAGCTCACTTGGGAGAGCGTGGTGCTGACAACATCAAGTCAAGGGTGAAGATCCCCTTACTGGTCATCTTTAAAAAATAAAAAAAAGAAAAGAAAAGAAAAAAATAGACTGATCGGACTTCATCAAAGTTTAAAAATTTTGTGCTTTAAAGGATATCAATATGAAAGTGAAAAGATATCACACAGAATGGGGAAAATACTTGCAAATCATATATCTAGGAGATTTGTAACTAAAATATGTAAAGAACTCTTACATCTCAAAATAAAAAGCAAAATAACTCAATTTTTAAAATGAGGTTGGTACAAAAGATCTAAATAGACATTTCTCCAAAGAAGATAGTAAGTGCCCAATAAGCTTATGAAAAGATACTCAATATCATTAGCCATCAGGGAAATGCAAATAAAAACCACAGTGAGATACTACTTCACACCTACTTGAGTGACTATACTCAAAAAGATATAGAACAACAAGGGTTGGCAAGAATGTACAGTCATTGAAACACTCATTCACAGCTGGTGGTAGTGTACAATAGTGCAGCCATTTTGGAAAACAGTTTGGCAGTTCCTCAAATGTTAAACATAGAGATACCACATGACCCAGCAATTCCACTCCTAGGTATCTACCCAAGAGAAATTAAAATGTATGTCCGCACTAAAACTTGTACATGGATGCTCATAGCAGCATTAATCATAATAGCCCCAAAGTGGAAACACCTAAATCTTCATCAATGAATGAATGGATAAATAAATGTGGTATTTCCACACAATGGAATATTATTCTGCAATAAAAAGGAATGAAGTCAAGACTAGCCAGTTAGCTCAGTTGGATAGAGTATGGTGCTGATAACACCAAGGTCCAGAGTTCAATACCCATACCTGCTAGCCACCAAAAAAAAAAAAGAAAAGAAATGAAGTTTATGATACACACATTAACCTTGAAAACATGATGCTAAGTGAAAAAAAGCCAGTCACCAAAAAAAAAAAAAAAACCACATATTGTATGATTCTAATTTTATACAATGGCCAGAATAGAGAAATCTAAAGAGATAGAAGGTAGATTAGTACTTACCTAGGGCTAGGAGTATTGGCTGGGAATGGGGAGTGAATTGGGCACGGGGTATCTGTTTTAGGCAATGAAAATGTTTTAAAATTAGACAGTTGTGATAGTTGCACATATCTGTGAAATACTAAAAGCCATTGAACTATATGTTTTTAAAGGGTCAATTGTATAGTATGTGAATTATATCTCGATAAATCTGTTATTAAAAATACTCTGGGGCTGGCCCGGTGGCGCACTCGGTAGAGTGTGGTGCTTGGGAGCGCGGCGGCGCTCCCGCCGAGGGTTCGGATCCCATATAGAGACCAGTTCCCGCTCACTGGTTGAGCACGGTGCGGGCGCGACACCGAAGGTTGCGATCCCGTTGCCGGTCACGAAAAAATGACAAAAAGGAAAAAAAAATACTCTGTGGTGGTGGGTGTGGAAAAGAAACTGGAGGAGGTGAGACTGGAGGCCACAGAAGTGACTAGTGCATGGTCCAGGCAGGAAAGCATGAGGCCCGAGCTGGAACAAGGTTTATGGAATAGATTCAAGAGACATTCAGGATGGAAATAGGCCAGGACTTGGTGATGAGTAGTTTTTGGCTTGATTCCTGGTTCCATGGTATCTGTCCTGATACTACCAGAATCTGTATCTGTGCATTGCTCTCTATTTACAAGACTACTACACTGGTCCAAGCCACCATCATCACTCATTTCATCCACTGCACTCTGGGATGGTCTACCTGCATCCACTCATGTTCCCTGCCAGTCTGGTCTCTACATTGAAGCTACAGTGATCTTCTCATAATGCAAGTCTGATCATGTCATGAAAAGGTTTCCCTTTGCACTTAGGATAAATACCAAAATCCTGAACCTGCCTATTTTTACTGAAGATTCTATCATGAACATCTTATGATGTCAATAAATATAATTTACATTATCATTTTTAATGGCCACACAATATTCTATTGTATGAATGCACCATGATTTTATTTCACTAACCCTCCTGTTGAACATTTAGGTCGTTTCCAACTTTCTATTACAAGCAGTGCTTCAATAAACATCATCCTGTGTGTACCATTATGCACATAAGTGATCATTTTCTTAGAGTAAATTCTCCTGGGTAGAATTGCAGGGTCAAACAGCTCTAAATGTCCTAGCCCCTGCCTACCTCCTTGACCTCTCCCTCATTTTCTGTATTCTGAGTACATTGGACTGCTTTCAAGTGCCTCACCATTCTTTCTCCTGCCACAGGGTCTTTGCACATGCTGCTCACTCTATCGAATGCTTTCTTTCCTGCTCCACCTGGTGACTCCAACTCTCCCTTCAGTTACCAGCTTAATCATCACTTCCTCAGAGAAGCCTTCCCTGATGCCCAAGTCCCCCTCTTGTATGCTCTCAATGCTCTTTGTTCTCCTTCATGGCCCTCATCACAGTTGCAGTTTTTACCTTTATTTACGATATCATTTAATTATTGTCTGTCTCTTTCATTAGATTATACGCCTCATAAGATCAATATCTGTGGCCACTTTTGTTTACTATTGTATCTCTGATGCCTACTACAGTATTTGGCACATAGCAGGTCCTAAATCATATTTGTCAAATAAATGAATAATCCTCAGGAACAATTTCAAATGCTAATTGAAGCAACAATAATTCTCTCCAATCATGAGATTGGTAAAGATGAAAAAGACTGAAAATACCTAGCATGGGCAATGGTCAGGGAAAATGTGTTCTCTCGTGCTCCTGGTAGTGGGGATGTAGATTGATATGTCCTTTGGGGAGGCCAGTTGGACCTTCAAATGTGCACGCTGTTTGACCCCGCAATTCTAACCAGGAGAATTTATTCCAATAAAATGATCACTTATGTACATAATGGTACACGCAGCAGGATGTTTATTGAAGCACTGCTTGTAATAGAAGGTTGGAAACAACCTAAATGTTCAACAGTAGGATTAGTGAAATAAAATCATGGTGCATTCATACAATAGAATATTGTGTGGCCATTAAAAATGATAATGTAAATTGTATTTATTGATATCGTAAGATGTTCATGATAGAATCTTTAGCAAAAATAGGCGATTACTAAAAAGTATGATGCCAGAATCCTAGGTTTTCTATTTTAGTAGTATGTAATATAGATATCTAAATGCATAGAAAAAAGTGCAAGGATAAATATGAAGCTATTTACTACAAGTTGTTTCCAGAGTCTTTCACATTTTACTCTTTATAATTCTATATTGTGTTAAAATCTTTTATGAAAAGGTATCACTTGCATAGTTGAAGGAATTTTAAATTAAGAGGGGGAAAAAACGACATAATACCAAAGGTAAATATACATATATGACCATATGTAGATGTGTTGTAGATAAATATACATATAAACCTTATCTGAACTAATACAAAAGTCTTAACAGTAGTTGTTCTGGTTGAAGGATTATGGGTGATCTTTATGCTCCCTTTCTGCTTGTCTATATTTTCTATAATTAGCATATATTACTTGTGTAATAAGAGCACATAATTAAATATATTGTATTTTGGAAAAAAAAAACCATTACAATGAGAGATAAAGGCCAAGGGAGAAGGACCACTCATGCGGGCTAGCCAGCCCATTATCTCCCAGTAGGCAGATCTACTGAGGGGGGCCACATTTTAATCAGGAGGTTCTTTAGTGACCACAGAACCAGAGCAAGGGGCTTAGCTGGGTGCCTCTAATAGGGAAAGATAGAAAGCAACAATAGCTTGGTCCATCATCTCCACTGCAGTGATAAACTGCCCTCCCTGAATACAGCTTTTTTTTTTTCCTTTCTTAATTTTATTTTATCGATATACAATGAGGTTGATTATTGTGGCCCATTACCGAAACCCCCCTCCCTCCTCCCTCACCCCCCTCCCACCCAACAATGTATTTTCTGTTTGCTTGTCATATCAACTTCAAGGAATTGTAGTTGTTAAGTCTTCTCCCCCCAACCCGGTTTTTTTTTTGTGTGTGTGTGTGTGTGAATTTATTTATTTATTTATTTTTAGCTCCCACCAATAAGTGAGAACATGTGGCGCCACCACGCTTCCCAAGCGGCGCACTATCCAGTGCGCCACCGGGCCGGCCCCCCAACTCTTGGCTATTGTAAAGACTGCTGCTTTAAACATGGGAATACAGGCATCCCTTTGGCATGATGATTTCCACTGCTCTGGGTACATTCCCCGCAATGGAATAGCTGGGTCGTATGGTAGATCTACCTGTAACTGTCTGAGGAACTGCTGTACCATTTTCCATAGAGGCTGAACTATTTTGCAGTCCCACCAACAGTGTATGAGAGTTCCTTTTTCTCTGTAACCGCACCATCATTTATCATTCTCAGTCTTTTGGATATTAGCCATCCTAACTGGGGTGAGATGGTATCTCAGTGTAGTTTTGATTTGCATTTCCCGAATGCTAAGTGATGTTGAGCATTTTTTCATGTGTCTGTTGGTCATTCCTATCTCTTCCTTTGAGAAATGCCTATTCAGCTCTTTTGCCCATTTTTTAATGGGGTATTTGTTTTTTTTTGCTGTAAAGTTCTTTGTGTTCCTTGTATATTCTGGATATTAATCCTTTGTCAGATGTATATTCTGCAAATATTTTCTCCCACTCTGTTGGTTGTCTTTTCACTCTGTTGATTGTTTCTTTTGCTGTGCAGAAGCTTTTTAGTTTGATATAATCCCATTTGTTTATTTTTTCCTTTGGTTGCCTGCACTTTTGGGGTCATATATATGAAATCTGTACCCACTCCTACTTCCTGGAGTGTTCCCCCTATATTTTCTTTAAGAAGTGTTTTGATTTGCATTTCCCGTATGCTGAGTGATGTTGAGCATTTTTTCATATGTCTGTTGGCCATTTGTATATCTTCCTTAGAGAAATGCCTACTTAGCTCTTTTGCCTATTTTTTCATTGGGTTGCTTGTTTTTTTCTTGTAAAGTTGTTTGAGTTCCTTGTATATTCTGGATATTAATCCTTTGTTGAATGTATCTTTTGCAAATATTTTCTCCCACTCTGCTGGTTGTCTTTTAACTCTGTTAATCATTTCTTTTGCTGTGTAGAATCTCTTTAGTTTGATATAATCCCATTTGTTTATTTTTCCTTTGGTTGCCCGTGCTTTTGGGGTCTTATTCATGAAGTCTGTGTCCAGACCTATTTCCTAAAGTGTTTCTTCTATGTTTTCTTTAAGAAGTTTTATTGTTTCAGGGTGTATATTTAATTCTTTAATCCATTTTGAGTTGACTTTAGTGTATGGTGAAAGGTATGGGTCTAGTTTCATTCTCCTGCATATTGATATCCAGTTCTCCCAGCACCATTTGCTGAAGAGCCAGTCTCTTCCCCAGTGTATAGGCTTGGTGCCTTTGTCAAAGATCAGATGGCTATAGGTGTGTGGGCTGATTTCTGGATACTCTATTCTATTCCATTGATCAGTGTGTCTGTTTTTATGCCAGTACTGTACTGTTTTGGTTATTATAGCTTTGTAGTATAGTTTAAAGTCAGGTAGTGTTATGCCTCCAGCTTTATTTTTTTTGCTCAGTGTTGCTTTGGCTATGCATGGTCTTTTGTTATTCCATATAAATGTCTGGACAGCCCAACACAACTAATCCCCCAGGAATCCACCCCAAGATCATTTGATCCCATCTCCCTGACCCCTTCTCGCTTACCCTCACCTGAGGCTAGCAATAAACTCTCTGCTCCACAACCCAGCCTTGCATCCATTTGTGGTCTGGTGTCTGTCCCTCTGTGTTAGCATTTGCCCTTGGTCTCTTTGAGGCTTAATTTCCAGCCTCTTCCTAATAAATTTCAG
Organism: Galeopterus variegatus; assembly: GCF_000696425.1. Taxonomy (NCBI): domain Eukaryota; kingdom Metazoa; phylum Chordata; class Mammalia; order Dermoptera; family Cynocephalidae; genus Galeopterus; species Galeopterus variegatus. The sequence goes on along the minus strand of NW_007726780.1, from coordinate 30,574 downwards.
TCTGGACTTGCTCCCTGACTCATCCTACTAAACTTCTCTAGCTGCAGAACCCCCAGTAGGGGCCCTGCCTCTCCTTGTCCCATTCCTGGGGTCGGGGCAGGACGTGGGGCCTCAAATGTATACCTGACAAGGGTAACTTCAGATATTTCAATAAGGTGAGTGAGGTCCTTGGGCTCAATTGCACTGGGTGGTTCCTGACAACTCTATCTCTCAAATTCCTGTTTCTCTGTGTGTAACATTGACTACCCTCCTTCAGACAGACACATTCTTTCTTTAGCTTATAACTTCCAGTTAAGTTACAGTCAATTTCTTAATCTTTCTGCTTGGGCCTGGGAAATGTTTTGCTCCTAAAGTATTTTTTTAATGTCTGATCTTATCTGTCATATGCTAATTTTTTTACTTTGAGGAAGGCTTGCTCTCAATTCTCCTACATAGTTTTAAGGCTGCTAATCAACAGAAACCAAACTGTATTTTACATTTCTCATATACCCTCTGCATCTAACACAATGATGTGCATGTAGAATATGTTCAATAACAACTGAATGAAAAAATGATTGAATGATGCAGGTGCAAAGGATATGTAAACAATAGAGTGGGGACATTATATAAATCCGTCTTTTAATGTTTAAGTCTGAAAATATAGGCTTATCAGGGTTGGCTGGTTAGCTCAGTTGGTTAGAGCATGGTGCTGATAACACCAAGAACTGGGGTTCAATCCCTGTACTGGCACTTTCTCTATATGTATATTTATTTGTGCACTGACATGGAGTAAACTCAAACATATATGTTAAATGAAAAAATATATATATTGCAAGGGCCAGCCCGTGGCTCACTCGGGAGAGTATGGTGCTGAGAAAACCAAGGCCCCAGGTTCGGATCCTATATAGAGATGGCCGGTTAGCTCACTGGTTGAGTGTGGTGCTGATAACACCAAGTCAAGGGTTAAGATCCCCTTACCTGTCATCTTAAAAAAAAAAATATTGCAAACCAGTATTTATAGTCTGACACCACATTATATGTTTTTTAAAAAGCTTTCATTAACTATGAATTCTATGTGCCCCAAGTGACATCTTCATGATATAGAGCGTTTCCAACCTTGAATGTGGTGGGTCTCTCCAAATAGTGAGGGCTTCGTTTATGTCCCTCAATAGTAATACAAATCTTCACCGTGCTTAGCACAGTGTCTTGTAAATAACTGGCACCCAATCCATGTACTGGCCAGTCAATAAGAACAACAAAAACTGGCACACTTTAAATGTTCGTTGATGATTATTTGATAAGGGTATACTTGGGAACTGGAGATCAAGGAGACAGGGCTTACCTTACATAAAAGTAGGCCCTATTTGAGGCAAGTTTGTATTTGAATTTTTGGTGTTTTGCTTCTCAATCTTGATCCTCCACTCAGTGTCCCACACACACCCACACTCCCTCGTCTGCAACCCCCAAGCCTAGGGAAGAAGTGAGAAGCTGGATGTGATAAACACTTGACAGTAGATTTCAAATGGCCATGGGGTTCTGGGAGCAGCAGCATTCTGTTGAGTCTACCTGAAGACTGCTTGCTGGGGATGCTATGCCACCAAGCTGGTTCTGCAAAGAGAGTGACTTCACGGGACCCTGGTCTAAAAGGGGCTTGCCGAGCGTAGTGGTCACTTTTTGGTGTTTCCTTCTGTGGGAACCACTCCTTTGGATCCACAAGGATGGGCTCTGCATTAACTTCCTGGGGCTTCTGTAACAAAGTAGCAAAAATCAGGTGACTGGAAACAACAGAAATTTATTGTCTCACAGTTCTAGAGGCTAAAAGTCCAAAATCAAGGTGATGGCAGGGCCATGCTCTCTCCGAAACCCTTCCTTGTCTCTTACGAGCTTCTGGTGGTTTGCTGCCAATCTTTGGTGCTCCTTGGGCTTGGAGAAGCATCACTCCAGTCCTCTGTCTACACATGGGCATCTGCTGCCCATGTGTCTTCACATATCTTCCCTTTGTGCATGTCTGTCTCTGTGCCCAAATTTCCCATTTCGATGAGGATACCAGTCACACTGGATGAGGGCCCACTCTATTGACTTTATTTTAACTTTAACTTCTGTAAAGACTTTATCTCCAAGTAAGATCATATTCTGAGGTACTGAGGATGAGAACTTCAGCATATCTTTTGGAGAAGGAACACAATTCAACCCACAGCTGGCCTCCCAGGCAATCACGTTTAGATTATGGGCTCCACATTGCCCTCCTGCTCCTTTCTCCTTGCCATGGCTGATTGGACTAAAGGTGGACACCTGACCCAAGGTGAATCAATCAGGCTTTTGTTCTCAGGAATTTGGATTTGAGACTGAGAAACATATAGCCAGTGTGCAGAGGGAATATTGAAGGAGATGCATATAGAGATATAGAGGAGGAAGACAGATAGTCTATGCAGTTCCCAGTTACTGAGTACTTAAGATGGGCAAGGTGCTGAGCAACTGCTTTATGTCCATTAGCTCATTGCATTGTCTTAATGCACATTAGCCCCACGTTAAAGATGAGGAAAGTGAGGCTCAGAAAGGTTACATTGCTTTCCCACAGTCACCCAGCTATTAAGTAGCAGAGCCAGGTTTCAAATCTGCCTGAATTCACAGCCCTGTGCTCCCAGTGATCACACTGGATCGTGGCTTCCGTTCTAGTTCCATCCTGAGACCCAAATACATTCTTGTCCTTGAATCCCTGACATGTTCCTCTAGCATTGTAATAAAGTATACACACCCTAAGTGTATAGATCAATTAATTTTTACATATTTTTACATACACCTGTGTATATGTACCCAAGTCATGATGTAGGACATTTCTGGCTCCCTAGAAGTCTTCCTCCTGATGCCACCCAGTCAATCTCCCCTAAAGGTAACCACTTCTCTGTCCTCTCTACCAACATAGATTAACTTGTTTTTTTACTAGCTCTTATGAGTTTCTCTTACCTGCAAACTGAGAGTCCTAATTCAGTGCATTTCAAACTGTGAGTTGCAAGCTATTAGTGGCTTTTGAAATCAAGCATTTTCTTTTTAATAAAATAGAAAAGAATGAAAAACATCAGAGTGCATCACATGTAGTTAGGTTATTATTTTGAAACTTCTATGATAATTTTATGTGTGTGTATGATTGCATGTGTACTGGGTCATAATAAAAATGCATTTCTCAGTATGGGTTGTGAAATACTTTGGATATGTTCATCCTCCCAACCTTTGTTTCCCTGAGGTTCATGTGGAAATCTGATCCCCAATGTGTCAGTGTTGGGAGCTGTTTGAGCCATGGGGGCAGATCCCACATGAACGGATTAATGCTCTCCCTTGCAGGGGAGGGTACTGAGTGAGATCTTGCTCTATTGGTTCCCGTGAGAGCTGGTTGTTTAAAGGACCCTGACACTTCATCTCTCTTGCTTTCTCTTGCCATGTGATCTTGAACCTGCTGGTTGCCCTGCCATTTTCCAACATGAGCAGAAGTAGCCTGAGGTCTGCACCAGATGCAGCTGTCCCAGAATGGCGCACCAAATAAACCTTTTTTCTTTGCAGATTACTCAGTCTTGGGTATTCTGTTATACCAACACAAAAATGGACTAATACAGGTTGCTTTCAAAAGTGTTTCAGAAACACTGCACTAACTACCACAGGAGGAGAATTGTGGACTCTTCTCTGTCCCAGGCCTGGAGGGTATCCATTTCAGCTGACAGACTATGAGGCCTCTAGAGGACACATGACACCTCCCTGCTTCCTCCCCCCTGAGTCTCTCTGTGAGATGACTCTGGCTTGACACCCCTCTGGACTAAGTGTATACATTAAACCCTAGGGAGGTACCTGAGTGAATTAGGTAAGATGGCAATCAGGCTGGCTCCAAGCCAAGATATGCAATTGATCTTCGGCACCCTAGGCCCTGGGCAGCACATCCTGACCTAGTACTGCCCTTGAGTCCCAGCGTCTTTCTGCTGCCTTCTTGATCACCTGGGACTGGCTTCTGTCTACCTCGCCTAGTGCGATATCCTGACTGCTCAGGTTTCATGGTGGCTAAAAGAAAGGCAGCCTGGCATGCCCAGGAAACACTAGGGGTGACTTTGAGTAACAAAGATTTTTAAAACTGGAGTTATACAAAGGTTCTATGTATGAATCTTTCCACTTTTTGGTAAACTTGAAATAATTTCAAAATGAAAAGTTAAAAATTTAATTTAAAACAAACAATTGCCTTCTGGAGACTTCTTCCTTCCTTGTGGCCATTCTGGCCAGAAGGGAGGGGCAGCCCTGTGACAGATGGTTAGGGGTGCTCCTTGAATCATCTTTGCTGTCACGAGTCATGTACACTGCATACTGTAGATTTTTAGATAAATTTGCTATTAACCCATTGCCAGAGTATGTCATGGTGGTTTGTTGCCAGACAAACATCTCCCAGATATGACTGCTCCCCGAAAGCACTACCCTCTGAATTATCCCCACCCCCAATGTCTGACTGAGGTACATCTCCCCAAGTGGGTCCAGCTCCAGTGTGTCCTCACAAAGCAGCCAAGGGACTTTTCCAAACCACAAACATGCCACTCCCCTGTAAAAAACACCACAGTAAGCCCTCCTCATTGCCTTGTCGTGGCATCCAAGCCCCTGTGTGATAGGCCCATGCCTCACCCCACCGACCTCTTCTCCTCGCATTGCCAGCCTTGCCCAGCTCCCGCCTCTGTGCCTCTACTCATGTGGTTCCTTCAACTTCAAAAGCCCTTCCTTCCTTGTGCCCTACCCCTGATGACCTGGTTAGGTCCTACTCATTCTTTATAATAGGGTTCAGGGGCATGACCCCTCCACCCCCAGGCTGGGCAGGGATCCCTCTTCCAGGCTCCCACAGCACCCAATGCTTGTATGTCTCAGGGCACTTATCATGTTGCCCTATTATTTCCCGCTGTGTCTATCTCCCTTACTCCAGGGCAGGACCATGTCACCACTGCATCCCCAGCTCCTAGCACAGTGCCTGGCACACAGTGTGCATTCAACAAACATTCAGTAGACAGAATTGAACTAGTGAACAGGAAGCTAGCGAGCCTCAGAGAGGACATGTGGATTTACTCTGACACCTCACCACTCATTGTCAATATAAATATGACTCTTCGTTATAGGGCCCAAGTCCAGCTGCTTGCCCCAAATAAACACCCTTTCTTGACTTGCTGTATTGGTCCATTTCTATTGCTTATAACAAAATACCTGGAACTGGGTAATTCAGAAAGAAAACAAAATTTGTTGTTTACAGTTTCAGAGGCTGGGAAGTCCAAAGTCCAGGGAACACAGCTGGTGAGGGCTTTCTTTGGTGGTGACTTCAGTGATGTCAGGATATCACACTGCAAAAATGGTGGAGCAGAGAGAGCAGAGAGAAAGACTGTCCTACCTCTTCTTTTAAAGTCCTCAGAACCTCATCTCTGACCACCATTCACTATGGCATGGTCCTACAATCTAATCACCTCTTCAAGGCTCCACCTTTCAATTTCCATAATAGGATTTCCCACCCTCAACAGTTACAATGGGGATTAAGCTTCTAATATATGAAATTTGGAGGACACAATTCAACCAATCCACAGCATTTGCCAAAATCTGTTACCCCAGGGCATTCAACTCCTGGCTTAGGTTTGTCAAAATCTTGTTACCAAACCCAGGTCCAGCTGCCTGCCTCCAGTTGAAAGCAAACAACCAAAGAGTCAAATGTTGGTGAAAATGGAAGTCAGCTTTTTCATTCAGGAATACTGGTGACCTGAGGAGAGATACTAGGCTAACCTAACTCTCTGGTAAATCTGAAGGAAAATGGCCAGACTAAAGCCATCTCCCAGATTCAGATTTACTGAGGGGGTTTTGAAGAGGGGGCTGAGGGAATGGAACGTGGGAGATGAAAAGCAGGAGGGAGGGGACAGGAGTTGTGAGGGCTCCGTGCAAGGAGCTGGTGCAAGGTCTCACCAGGACTCCTTCTGGTTTCTGTTCCATCCTTGCTGTTATCTCAGCGTCCTGTTGAAGGGGTGGAATCAATACAGCATTACTAATATCTTCCTTGGTTTCTCAGGGTCTGTATAGGACACATCATGTAGCAAGTCTGCAGCTTCAAGCTGACTGGAAAACAACTCTACATTTATGTAAATAATGTCATCTTGCCCCATAACCAAGGTTCAAAATATCAAATAACCATGGGAAAAGAGGGAACTCAGAGAAATGCATGCCAAGAAAAAAACGTGTCTTTTAAATTTTCCTGCAGCCCAGGCAGTTTTAGGTCCCAATATGGCTTCAGTCTCGCTCATTCCAACATCTTCCGCCAGTCGTAGACTACACCTAGGACTGGTCTTACCCCTAGTTAAGGTGGATTGGGGATTTAGGGTATGATTTCAGTGATACCTGAAAGAGTCCCCTATTTCCAAAGTAGCTCCCATCTCCTAACGTGACTATAGTATGACGGTTTCCACTTCTCTAGGGCAAACACTCCTGGGAGAGGTTACATATTTAACTCACACTTAGTCCTTGACCCCACATGTGACTCCACTCACCAATCTGTTCTTCTTCCTGACAGAAATAGCTCAAAGTAGCCAGGGTAGTTCACTGGATCCTGGGTGGCAGATGCAATGGTAGAGGCTCGGGAAAAACAAAACGATGCATTTTCATTCCTTCATTCCACAAAGATTCCTTGAGAAGCTGCTATGTACTCAGCACTGTGCTGGGAACTGGGAACACACGTGTGGGAAGGACTGACACCATTCCAACCCTCATGGAGCTTACAGTCTAGTGGAGGCCAGTAATCAAGAATCACATACAGACCTGTCACAACCATAATCAGGTGTAAAAAGGAGAATTAGCGGAGAGCACATAATATGGGAAACAGGTCTTTTCTGAGGCAGTGATGATGGAGCTGAGATCTAAGGGATGAGTAGGTGTTAATTGGGCAAAGACTTGTTTCAGAAAACAGGGGACAGTATGTGTAAAGGCCCCGTGGCAGGAGGGATCAGGATATGTATGAGAAACTGAAAGAATTCCAGTGAAACTAGAGTCCTGAGAGCAAGTGGGAGCTGAGAAGTGATGAGGCTGGAGGAGGCAGAGCCAGACCCCACGGAGCCTCAGAGGCTAGGCCACGAGTTTATTTTAAGATGAAGGGAAACCATTGAAGTTGTCTAGACAGGGGTAAGTAGAAGCAGGGAGACCAGTTAGGCGACTATCCCGGGATTCCACTCAGGAAGATGAGCACAGTGGTGACTTTGGGGGTGGAGGGAAGTGAACAAATTTTGGAGACTTTAAGAAGATTCATAGCAACAGAACATGGCAGTGGGTTAAGTAGGGGGCTGAAGGAAGAGAACAGAGAGATGGACCACCAGAGGTCTGGAGGGGAGCGACCACATTTGCTCTTATGCATGTTGAGTTGGCGAGGCCTTTGAGACATTCAGGTTGAGATGTCAGAGGCACAGGTGTGGAGTTCAGAGGCACGTCTGGGCTAGTGATGCAAATTTGGGAGTCACTGGCATGTAGATGGTACTGAAGCTGGGAACAGTACAGAGAGAAGAGGGGACAGGGAAGAGCACAGAGAGGAGATGAAGAAAAGAAGGCTCAGAACCAAGACCTGGGGCACATCTACACCCGATAGCCAGCAAGACAATACTGAACCTGCAAAGGAGAGGGCGACAGCCAGAGAGTGGGGAGGAAACCCGAGGGAGGGGTTTCCTCAGAAGCCAAGGATATCTGCAGTGTCCACATTGGAGAATTCCAAGTTTTCAAGAAAGGTCTGAAAAATGTCCTTTGGCTTTGGTGACATGGAGGCTATTAGTGACCTTGCTGATGGCTGTTTCTGTGGAGTGGTGGTGGCAGAAGCCAGACCGGAGTGCATGGAGGTGGAAGTGCCAGGGGAAGAAAAGGAGGCAGTGAGTATAGACGACCTAAGAGGTGCGGTGATGATGGGAAGAGGGAGAGAAAGCAGTGGCTGGAGAGGGACGTAGTGGGCCAAGGCGGGGATGTTGCTTTTGCTTTTTGTGAAAGTCTGGAGTAGGCTTTGATGCCAGCTAGCCTGAAGCAGCACAGGGTGGTGGAAAGAGCTTGGGCTTTTACTCAGCTGGACCTCAGTTTAAGTCCCATGTCTACCAGATGGCGTGGTGGTTAGAGCTCAGGCTCAGGAGCCAGATGGCCTCAGCTCTCATCCCAGCTCCCCACTTACATGCCAGAATGTGACCTTGGGCCAGTTACTTGTGGTGCCTCAGTTTCTCTTTCTGTCAAATGGGAATAATAATAGTACTCACTCCATAGTATCATTGTACGAGGCAAGATAATTCATGCAAAGTGCTTAGAACGGAGAGCATCTGGCACGTAGTAAGTGCTTGCTATGCATTAGCTGCTATTATCGTTGCTAGCTGTGTGGCCTTGGGCATGTCATTTAACCTCTCATCTGTCATTCAAATTCTTGTTGAACCCCTCATCAGTCCTCATGTAATTGCTTTAAGGATTCAATAGGGATTCAGAAACAGTAAGTTCCTTTGGTTCTTTATATAGTAATAATAATATTTAACATATGAACACTTGCTATATGCCAGGAATTTTCCTATTACCTTAATCATCCCAGTTTGTTATCAGGACAACCATATGAGGAAGGTGTGGTTCTAGGAAACAGGTATCTCTAGTTTCCGGATGAGGAAATTGAGGGTCAAATAGATTGTGATTGGCCCAAGGACATATACTAAATAGCTGAACAGAGATTTAAATTCGTTTCTTTTTCAAATATTGACACTGAAGTGGTTGATGGCCAGTTATTCGTAAATCCAGCAGCTCATCCTTTATTGCTACATGGCTTAAAACTGATTCTTGTTCCTAGCCAGTGATGAAAGGCTTCCTCGCCCTCTTCTGAGTAGGAACACTTTGCTGCCCCCTTGTGACTGACCAAGTTTCTACCTCCGGCTTCTGCTTTACTTAAAATTAACAATAATAGTAGTAATAATAATAATAAATAACCGTCTTTTCTGTTGTGATCGTTTTCCTCCAGGAAAAGTGTTGCCTTGGGAGAGGCAAGGGAAACAGATAATTACTAGAGGTGGGAAAGGGGGAGATGGAGGGGGGTTAGTGAGAAATTGGTAAAGGGCCACAAAAAGTGATCACATTGTGTAATGTTGAATATACTAATCATCCTGATTTGAGCACCACATATTGCACACAGGTATTGATATTCAACTCTGTTCCCCACAGATATGTACAATCAATTATGTTTCAATAAAAATAAAATAAAATTTTAAAAAAGGGAAACATGATTGGGGTTGACATTTGTTGTTGGTTTTTTTGGGGGGTTACAATGAGGAGAAAATACGTCTCTTACAGCAGCTAGCGGCTTCACAAAGGTGATGACAGTTGAGTTGGGTCTTGAGGAATGAGTAAGTTTCCCAGGCATGGGCTGGCCATTTAGTGCAGTTGGTCAGAGTGCAATGTTATAACACCAAGGTCAAGGGTTCAGATGCCCATCACAGCCAGCCACCAAAAAAAAAAAAAAGAAAAGAAAAAAAAAAGTTTCCCACACAGACCAGGAGGAGGAAGGGCATTCCAAGCAGAGGGAACAGCATGGGCAGAGGCACAGAGACATGATGGAGCACTGTGGGATTTTAAGCTAGGACAGCAACACGATCAGATTGATTCGTTCTTCAATTCAACATATATGTGTCACATGTTATGCCGGGTGGTGGGGATGATAGCAGTGAACAAAACCAAGTCCCTAAACTCACAGAGTTAATGTTCTAGTTGGGGAGACAGACATGGAGCGAATGAATATACACTTTGTCTATGGATAGAAACAAAGCAGGGGATGGGAATAGAGAGGGACCAGACGGTGCTGTTTTAGATAGAATGGTCAGGGAAGGTCCCCCTGAGCAGGTGATATTTGAACAGGACTGAATGAAGTGAGGGAGCAAGCCTCGTGGATGAATGGAAAAGATCACGCCAGGTAGAGGGAACTGCAGGTGCGAAGGCCCTGATGTGGGAGGGTGCTTGGTGGGATCAAGGAAGGAGAGGAGGGGTGGGGAAGCACTGGAGCAGCATGGGTGGGGGTTGCGGTGGGGGGTGAAGTTGGTAGGAGACAGGTGGGTGAGGGAACAGAGGACTCGGTCATGTCTTCATGTAGGACCTTGCAGGCCATGGCAAGGAGCGGAGATCTCACTCACTCTACGTGGGATGGGAAGTGTTTGCTGAGACTGCATTTTGGGATGTGAGAGGAAAGACAGGAATTAGGATGCCTCAAAAGTTTTCACCCAAGCCACTGACAGGACTTTGGTGTGGATATGCTAAGTTGGAGAAGCCTATTAGACCTCCAAGGGGAGCTGCCGAGGAGGCAGCTGGACCTGTGTGTCCAGAACTCACAAGAGGCGCCAGAGCAGCAGCTGTCTGTGCAGAGGGGGCATTTAAAGGCCTGAGACCGGATGAGACCCTCAAGGGAGTGAGTGCACGGAGAGAAGCGGTGCAAGGCCCAAGCCCCATGGCTCTCCAGCCTCCAGAGGAGGATGCTCTTCCACATCCTCTAGAGGATGGAGCCCGCAGGAGCAAGCGGAAGGCACTGAGAACTGACTGACTCGCTAAAGAGATCAAAGGAAAACCAGGAGAGCCAGATGTCCCAGAACCAAAGGAAGCAAGAGTTTCAAGGAGGACAGAGTGATTAACCATGTCTAATGCTGCCCAGAGGCCCAGTAAGATGAGGACTCAGAAGCCCCTACTGGATTTGACAGAAGGAAGGGAGGACATGGATGACCTTGACACACCCTGGCTCCGTGGGCACGTGACCCATGCAGTTGGTCAGGGCCCTGTTCTCAGCAGGGTTCTCCAATTGGTCTAATGCTCTTCTGTGACAGTCTCAAAGTTCTTAATGACGTTTTGCAGTGAGTTGAAAATGGACCCTCCCCCAAAAGATATGTCCACTCAGAATGTGACCTTATTTGGAAAAAGGGTCTTAGCAGATGTAATTAAGGTAAAAATCTTGAGATCAGATCATATTGGATTAGGGTGGGCCCTGAATCCAATGTCAGGAGTCCTAATAAGAGAAGGGGAAAAGACACACTGAGAAGGTGACGTGAAGACGGAGGCAGAGATTGGAGTGATGTGTCTACACGCTGAGGAGCACCAATGATTGCTTGCAGCCACCAGAAGCTGGGAGCGAGGTTGGAACAGATTCTCTCAGAGCCTCCAGAAGTAATGCACCCTGCCGACACCTTGATCTGAGGGCTTCTGACCTCCAGAACTGTGAGAGAATAAATCGCTGTTATTTTAAGCCACTCAGTTTCTGGGAATTTGTTATGATAACTCTAGGAAACAAATACACTTTTGAACAATGACCCCCACATTTTCACTTTGCACTGGACCCCCAAAATTATGCAGCATGTCCTGCCTTGGCAAGTGTGGATTCTGAGGCTTGGCGGGGTGTGAATTTTATTGGAATGTGTTCAAGAGACAATGAGACGTGAAGAAGTAGATAGTGCCAGAAAAGATAACTTGAATTCCAGCAGTCTTGCTGCAAAGGAGGGCACAGCAATGGGGTGGTGGGACGGGGATACTGAGCAAAGAAGGTTGTAATTTTTAAAGAGAGGAAACATTACGATATGCTTGAATGTGGATGGCAATTCTCGGTGGTGGGGGTGGGGGATTAATGATGCAGAAACAGGAGGGGACACTTGTTCAAGCAAAGTCCTTGAGTACTTCAGAGGAGAGTCTATTGCGAATTGTATCTGCCCCCACAAACATATATCAGCATTTTGTGTCTTCGTTGAAATGCTGCCCCCACACCCTGCAGCAGCAGCCCTCATCACCAGTGTGCTTACCAGGAGTGTTCACATCCACCATCTCATGTGATCCTCACAAAAGGCTGGTGAGATAATAAAGTAATTCTTTTCGTGTTCATTTATCAGATGAGAAAATGGAGGCTCAGACAGGTTAGGTGATTGCCCAAAGTCACACAGCCAGTGACTGGCAGACCTAGGACTCCAGTCACAACAAGGTCTTTCCCCCTCTCATTGGCTGCCTGTTGTAGCCAGCCTTCCACACGCAAGGAGTGGGGGCAGCAAATTCCTGAGGCATGCCCATTCGTGAGTACAGAAACCATTGTCTTTATGGGGGGTGGCAGCTGCTCCTCTGGCAACAGTGATCCAGGCCAGCCCTTGGTAGGACTCCGTCCCCAGAGTCAGCTTCAGAGTCAGGCAGCTGGCAGCCACCGAGGCTCATAGAGAGGACCCACTAAAGCCAAGAGCCCTGCGAAGGGCACTGTAAGGGCATGGGGTCCCACAGGCTCAGGCTGTGTGCCCCTGCCCCAGAGAAGACGATGGAGCCAGGAGAGAGAGAACCATGGACAAGGGCTGCTGCAAGAAGCACTAGAATCCTCAGTGCAGCTGTTGGGCAGGGGCAGTGGCTGTCTACATGAGGCTGCATCAGGGTGGCAGTTTGAGGTGCTGATGAAGGAGGGAAGTGACAAGCTGGACTGAGTGGCAGGAATGGGGGGGAGGGCAGTCCAGACTCTTGTGAAAACAGCACATGAACCCGTCTTTAGTGCCAGTGAACTGAACAGAGAAATGTCACTTTCAGGCCTGGAAATGGTCAGGGAGGCACAGTGGTGATTTGTGCTACAGCATCCTCCTCACCTGGGAGCTGGGGCTGCAGGCCGACGTGGCCAGACTCGTGCCATCTCAACAACTTGGGAACAACTAATCCTGATATTTACTGCTTAGCCACCAAAGTCAAGACTAGGAACACTGAAGTCCCATCCCTGGAGGAGCTGAGGTGTCCAGAAAGGGGCCAGAGAATGCGCAGGGCCAGCAGCTCCTCAGCGGGGCACCTGTCACAGACCATCAGGTGGGATCCAAGCGGAGTGCGAAGGCTAAGTGGCTCCATCTGCAGGAGTGGAAGGCTGGAGACAGCTCCCTGTATGGCAGCTGAAGAAAGCAATCTCCCGGGAGAGGGACAGGTAAACTCAAGGCCGGCCAGGTAGGTCACAGCTGAATCAGGATCATAAAACAAAACAAACCCATGCTCCCATTAACCGAGGCTTGGCATGTGCCAGGCACTGTGCTATATGCTTTCTTTGGAAGAGCTGCTTTCGTTCTTAGGACAGTCCTACAGGCAGGTGTAATTATTATGGCATCCACCCCGTAGATGAGGAAGCTGAGGCACAGAGAAGTAAAGTACCTTACGCAGGTCACATAGTTAATTCTCCAAGCATGGATTCAAACCAGGTCTGTCTGACTCCAAAGCCCATTTTGTTCATTCTCTCCCGCAGGGCTGTTATAATCATCAAATGAGATAAAATATGGTATTAATAGTAGTGAAAATAACAGCCTTCTTGTATTGAGTACCTACTACGTGTCAGACATTTTTCTAAGAGCTTTCACAGGCAATAACTAACCCATTTAATTGTCACCACAACCCTGTAAAGTAGGTATTATTAATATTTTCACTCCCCTTTTCCAAATGAGGACTCTCATTTGTGCAGCCTGAGGCAGAGGGCAGATTTTGCAAGTTGCCCAGGGTCCTCCAGCTAGTAAAGCTGAAAATTGAACCCAAGCAGGTGGCTCCAGAGCCTGCGTCCTTAACCACTAGGACCCGCCCTGCAGATACACAGGCCCTATTAGGGTTCTCTTCACACTAACAGGAAGTCAGAAGCAGCAAGCCTGGGACCCACAGTTCCCGAGACAGAGGGTGTGGTACAAGGAGGTTGGGCTTTTAAACCAGCTGTACTAACTGGAGGGGCAACTCTGCACTGAGCTAAGGGACAGTGATGGGAGCCCAGTGCTGCCAGCAGGCAGCCTGAGGATATGCAGCACATGGGCAAGGCCTAGGCTGAGGGCTGCCCAGGCTGGTGGGAGAAAGAGGACCAGGACATAACCCTCCTCCCCACCCCCAGCAGCTTTGCTAAAGGCCTTTCAATGGGCTCCATCAAGAGGCACTGCACAGGGTGGCATTTTGAGGCACTGGCTTGAAGGAGGGAAGTGACAAGATGGGGGAGGGCAGTCCAGGCTCTGCAGAAAATAGTGCATGAACCTGTCCCTTGTGACAGTGAACTGAACAGAGAAATTCCACTTCCAGGCCTCCAGCCAAGACAGCTGGAGAGAAGGCAGAGAGCCTGTTCATGGGCAGCCCTGGCCCAACTGAGGAGAACAAGAGGTGAAGGAGTGGCCAGAGGCCAGAGGCACCATCCTCTTGGATCTGGTGTCTTCAGCCTCTGCAGAGTGGGCCTGGGGGGCCTGGGGGGTTGGGGGGTGGGGAATGGCAGAGAAAGACTCCCTGCAGTTTCAACATATGTTAACTCTGATCAGTGATAGTCCATCTCCCAACCCTACCCAAGTGAGAAGGAGGTGGCTTGTTCCAGTCTCTAGAAGGAAGGATTCCCAGGACAAGTTTACGTGACCTGAGACAGCCCGGGCCTGGACATCAGCCCTTAGGGACACTATGCCTGCAGCTGCAGAATCCAGACCTTCGAAGTACAGAGGCCTGACTGAGCAGCTGGAGCGCTCTGGCTCCCCCAGCAGAAAGTCAACTCCACAAGGAAAAGGGTTCCCTCACTGCTATATCCCCAACTCTCCGAACAGTGCCTGACACAGAGTAGATGCGGCACAGGCATCGTGTATGATGTGCTGGGGGATGCAGGTGTGGGGGATTCCTACCAGCAGACCCCAGCCCTAAGAATGGCTTTTAGCACTTACTGAGTCCTTCAAACTTTATCTGCTCACTTTCCAGAAATTGTCACAACATACAATTTTTATTTTTTATATTTTATTTTTTTATTTTTAATATATTGAGAGGAAATTTATTCTTCTGTAATAAGATTTGGGATATAGTAATAGAAACAAAGATAATAAGCAAATTAAAAAAAAAGAAACAGAGGTAATTATCAACTCCAGGGAGAACAAAAGGTTGTACAAGAAAAGAAATATAAGCAGAATTCTGTACATGGACCAGCTGTGAACAGTGTCCGCATAATTATCATAATGTAAACATTGAACATTGATTTAAAGAAAAATTGCAATTTTTAAAAAAATTTTCTTGAATCAAAATTGATTATACATATTTTTTTTTTCCTTTTTGTCTTTTTTACTGACCGGTAACGGGATCGCAACCCTCGGTGTCGCACCTGTACCGGGGACCGGCAACGGGATCGCAACCCTCGGTGTTGCGTCCACACCTCGCTCAGCCAGTGAGCGGGAACCGGTCT
>NW_007726780.1:1784-15031 GCF_000696425.1 Galeopterus variegatus | reverse complement strand
CGCCGCCGCGCTTCCCAAGCGGCGCACTTATCCAGTGCGCCACCGGGCCGGCCCCCAAATCATAATTATTCTTTATGCCCCTTGTCCCGTCTCTCCCCATCCCCCTCTCCCTCCCCCAACATACAAGTTTTAACTGATTGATTTTTATTTCTTTTTAAAAATTATTTTATTTTATTTATTTTTATTGGTTATGAATATTCATGAAATACAAAGCTGATTGTCACCCCTCGTCCCCATGATATGGGGGCCAGATTCACACTGGCTGTATACCCGTTACCACAAATTGCATTTGTACCCTGTGTCCCCCACCCAGTTATCCCCAACCTCCTTCCCCCTCCCCCCTTTCCCCCACTCCACTTTGTAGCCCATAGAATTTTCTCTCTCTCTGCAAGTCCAACACACCACTGTGGTCTTTCTTTCCTTCCTTCCTTTCTCTCTTAGCTCCCACTTATGAGTGAGCACATGCGGTATTTATCCCTCTGTGCTTTGCTTATTTCACTCAACATAAGTTTCTCCAGGTTCATCCATGTTGTTGCAAATGGGAGTATTTCATTCATTTTTATGGCAGAGTAGTATTCCATGGTGAATATATACCACAGTTTCCTTATCCAATCATCCATTGGTAGACATTTAGGTTGGTTCCCTGTCTTGGCTATTGTAAACAGAGCTGCGATGAACATGGGAGTGCAGGTATTCCTTCAGCATGATGATTTACTTCTTTTAAATGCTACAAAAGCAATACAGGAATACATTTTTCTTGGACAAAATGAAAACATTACAGATATGACTAAAGTCTCCTTTGGCACCCCTCCCACATTCCCACTGCTATGGCTTTGTTGTGACCCTTGGGACCCTATTCCATGCATTCACATCCATATGCACGTATATATACAGATATAGAGGGGTGCTTCATGCGTGTTCTCTAACATACATTAAATCACACTATTCTTGCTGTTCTGCAACTTGCATTTGTCACTTACCAGTCTGTCTGGGAGATGAACATTGACTGAGCACCCACCCTGTGCCTGGCACTGATCTAGGAGCTGGAGAGGCCTCAGTGAACAACACAGACAAAAATCCCTGCCCTCAGGGAGCTTACATTCAATAATGAACAAAGTAAGTGAGTAAAACATATAGTATGCTGAGTGGGGAGGAGTTCTAAGAAGAAAGATAAAGCAGGGAAGGGCAAGTGAGAGAGAGGGAATGGCAGGGGACTTGAGATTTTAAGTAGGATAGTCAAGGAAGGCCTCACCAAGAAGACCTGCACGAGGTGAGGGAGCGAGCCAACCAGATATCTGGGGAAAGAGCATTCTAGACAGGAGCTTGCCTGGCATGTTGGAAGAATAGCAAGGAGGTTAGCCAAAGCCTGGAGCACAGTGAGTGAGGGGGAGGTAGTTAGGGATGAGGACTTCGGCTTTTGCTTTGAGTAAGATGGAGCCGTTGGACAGTTCTGAGCAGAGAAGTGACATGATCTGATTCATGTTTGTTTTTTTTTAAAGATGACCGGTAAGGGGATCTTAACCCTTGACTTGGTGCTGTCAGCACCACGCTCACCCAGTGAGCTAACAGGCCATCCCTATATGGGATCCGAACCCGGGGCCTTGGTGTTATCAGCACCGCACTCTCCCAAGTGAGCCACAGGCCAGCCCGATCTGATTCATGTTTTAACAGGACCCCCTAGCTGCTGTGTTGAGACTAGACCTTAGTGTCTGCACAGTGAAATTGGGGAGTCCAGTTGGGAAACTGTGGAGTAGCTCAGGTGGGAGATAATGATGGCTTGGATCAGTGTAAGAGTAGTGGAGGAGGTCAGAAGTAGTTGGGTTCTGAGTACGTATTGAAGATAGAGCTAACATGTTTTGCTGATGAATTGGATGGGAGGTATGAGGTGATCCTAAGGTTCTTGGTCTGAGTGACTTAAAGTATGGAGTAACCACTTCTGAATCGATGAAGATCGTGGGAGGAGCAGGTTTCAATATCAGGGATTTGGTATTGAGCCCCTTAAATGTGACATGACTATTAGGCACCCAGGTGGGGATATCAAGGAGGCCATTGGTTATACCAGTCTGCAGTTCACCTGGAGATATGAATGTGGGAGTCGTCCAGAGGCAAGAACCATGTCCAGTATATAAGCCATGGGTCTGGATGAGACCACTAGGAAATACTAGGAAAGAAAAGAGGTCTGAGGACACAGCCCTGGGGCACCCCACCATTTAGAAGTCAGGAGATGAGAAGGAACCCACCAAGGAGACTAAGAGATAGAAGGAAAGCCAGGAGAGTGTGGTGTCTTGGAGGAGCAGGGAGAGGTCAACTTTATCAATTATGTAGATGTGACAAGTCAGCAGAGAATGGAGAAAATTGATCACTGGATTTGGCAACATGTAAGTTGTTGATGATCTTAAGAAGAATAACTCTGATAAATAGTGGGGACAAAAGCCTGACTGGAGTATGTGACAGAGAGGGTTGGAGGAGAAAGACAGGAGGCAGCAAGTGCAGATAACTCTTTTGAACAGTTTAGAAAAAGGGAAGGAGAGAGATGGGGCAATAGCTAGAGGAAACCATTTTTTTTTTTCAATTGGAGAATAAATGGTCTATTTGTGTGCTAATAGAAGGGTCCAACAGAGAGAGAAACATTGCTGATGCAGGACAGAGGAGATGTCTTAGTCCATTTCTGCTGCTATAACAAAACACCTTAGACTGGGTAATTTATAAACAACAGAAATTTATTGCTCACAGTTCTGGAAGTTGAGAAGTCCAAGATCAAGGTGGCAGCAGAGTCAGTGTCTGGTGAGGGCCTGTTGCTCATAGATGGCACCTTCTCTGTGTCCTCACATGGTGGAAGGGGCCAAAGGGGCTAGGGAGCTCTCGTCAACATCTTTTATATGGTCACTAGTCCCAATCACGAGTGCTTCATCCTCATGACTTAATCACCTCCTAAAAGCCTCACCTCTTAATACTATCACACTGGGAATTAAGTTTCAACACGTGAATTTTGTGGGGACACATTCAGACCATAGCAGAGGACAACTGCTGGAGCAAGGTCTTTGGGTAGGTGAGAAGGGATGGAATTGAATGCAGCAGTGGAGCATGGACAGTTCATTATAGTACTGGGACTTTGCAGAAAGTCAATATAAGATTGTCAACCCTAAAGGTTGGAAAAGCCCTTAGAAGTGATGCCCCTAATCTTCCTACATATGCAGGAATTCCCCTATGCAGTTTTCCAGAAAATACTGGTCCAGCCTCTGCTTGAACATCTTCAGTGATGATGAACTTACTACTTCCCAAAGCAGCTATTTGCATTTTAAGACCCCTATAATGGTTAGGTAGCTCTTCTTAATGGTAGTGCGCCAAAATCTGTCTCTTTCAATTTCATCCACTGGCCTAGGCTCTGTGTTCCAGGACCACAGAGACTCATGGTAATGTTAATTGCCAAGTGTTCTGCAGATTTCAAGCACTCTTTTATAGGCCCCCTCTCACTTGATTCTCACAACACACAATGAGATAGGTATTATCCTCTGCATTACACCAGTAAAAAAAACCTGAAGCTCGAGGAGATTAAATGACTTACACACGGGAGCAGGCCTAGTAAGTTGTGGAGCAATTAATTCAGTTGGGGGCTCCTGAGTCCAAAGCCCACACTCCCACAGACCAACCATTCAGTTTTTTAAAGGCAGCTGTCATGTTCCCCGTGAGCCTTTTCCTTCTCTAGCTAAACATTCCCAATGCTTTCAATAATTTCTCATCAGCAGTCCCTTCACTCCTGGTTAGGCCTACAGATAGGCTCCAAGAACTGAGCACAACATTCCAGGTGGAGTCCAGAGCTGGTTTCTTATGCCCCTGCCCCTTTGCTCTGGACGCTGTACTGCCATTCCTGCAGCCTGGAATCAAATTCCTGTCTCGGTAACGAAGCCTCATCAATCTGGTGACTTACTCATTTTTTCCTCATAAATATGAATAGTTTGCATATGTGTTTGGTCCGTTTTGTTCCTTTGCAAAATCCTCAGTCCCCTGGAGCCCTGAGAAACAAGTGTTATCTGAGCACAGAAGCAGATGCATGAGGCAGCCCCGACGTTTAATTATACTTTGAAATGTGTGGAGTGTGAAACCTGCCCAGTTTGCTAGATCAAGCATGTGGGCCCTATCTGTCTTTGGAAGGAGTATGTCCTCCCTCTGGATCTTGATGAATGAAATCATGTCGAGTCATTGCATCTGCGTGGATTCCCAGCAGCTCTGAGTGTCTGGCAGACAGGAAACACATCGAGTGACTATTCCCAGATCGCTCTTGCCAAACTGGCTGCCAGGGGACCCTAGGAACAGAACTGCTGATGATGCCAGCTGGCCAACTAGAACGGGTGGTCAAGCTGGGGTAGGCTGATTCCTCCTCGAGCTTTAAGGGAACAGCCAAACGTTCAAAAGAGCAGGAACCATCCCATGGTAGGTAATGCTGAGCTGTAAACTTCAGGGTTTAGAACACCCAGCAGGCAGTTGGCCCTGACCCCTCAACTGTACTGGCAAGGCCAGGTAGAGCTATTTTTCTTTGAGGAATTGGCAACCTATGGTGCACATGCCAGAGACAGCATGCAAAGCCATTAGCAATGGCACTGGGACCAGTTGCAATGCTCTCTCCCCCTCCCTGCTGTTTGTGGGTGCCACTAGCCACCCACTGGAAGAGCTGACCCATGGACAGTAATCTTCTCTTGAGAACTCATGCTCAGCTTGACGTCCACCTTGTCTGCTCCACTAACCTGCACCAAACCCACAGCACATCAAAGGGATTGTGCTCTTAGTAAACCAGTTATGAGGGACTGCCCACACCTTCCCTAACTGATAGATGAAAACAGAAATGGGATGTCACTTCCCCAAGACCACAGAATGCACAGGTGACAATGACAGGCTCATTGCCAGTAAAAGTACAGTCCCTATTTCTTGATCTCCAGATGACAACGAAGTACAATAAAAATACAACCAACATGCCTCAAGTTGAGATCTCACCAGATTCTGCCCATTTTAAGTCAGAACGACATTCAAGTGAACTCAGCCATACAAGGGCCACTCAAACATGGAGGCTAACAATTGACAACACCAGCCTGGAGGCCTTGGGCCATTTAGAAAGATGCCATAAGTCCAGTTAAAGGGCCATCTTCCCTCATTTATTTTACACACGAGGCAGGTATGGTCTCCCTGAGAAGCCACTGTGGAACCTAAAGCTTGGATGGCAGAGTTGAGTGTACCACAAGGAAAGGTCTCCAAGACCAGAATTCTGTCCCTGTCGGGCTCCCCCATGACTGAGATTCCTGCCATTAGAGCCACTCCTTTGGGTTTAGGCATTGCAAGCCCCTATCACAAGGCAAATGTTTCAGAGTATAGGCTATTGGCTAAACACCTGACCACTGAACCACATTGCCTGGGTTTGAATCCCAATTTCACTACGTGCTTGCTGTGCAATCTTGGGCAAGTCACTTAACCTCTTAACTTTTCTGTGCCTCAATTTTCTCATCTGTAAAATGGGGTAATGAAGGAACTTACTCATAAGGTTATTTTGAGGATTCAATGAATTAATACATGTAAACTTGGAGCAGTGGCTGGCATGCAGGAGATGCTCACCAGGTATTAGCTGTCATCATCACGATGGGGTCAGATTGTGACGGGCTTTGAATGCCAGGCTAAGGAACAATGTGGCCTCAGGTCCTGCCTGGACCTCAGACTTGCTACTCCCTCCTCCACACTGGAGCCACTTTTGGAGGATCAACCAACCCTTAGCTTCAGGCTCAGCCCTGCCACAGGCTGTAGGCCAGAGGGACATCAGCAACTCCAGCTCAGCACTCTGGGACTCACCCTTACGACTGCCTAGCTGTGACTTCAGGCCCCAGTTCTGATGACTAGGCAGCCCCTTTGCCTCTGAGGCCTAGCCTCACCCCCACCCCATCATGCCTCAGTTCTGGTTGCTAAATCCTTGCCTTTTCTCTTGTGCTTGCTTTTGGGACCTTTAACATAGATGGGGAATTGAGACATAAGCAATTTGAGAACCATCCAGGGTAGTACATGATAAAGTGTTAGGTTGGGTGGTATAGACTACAAGGATGCTGTGGAGGGAAAAGTGATTAGAATTAGTCAAGGAGAGCCACTTGGAGGAAGCAGGGCTGGGATAGGGAGCATTTGCACTGGCAGAAGGCAGAAGGGAAAAACTGGAGTCTGGTCTGGTCACCTTCCTAGACCCTTGGCCTCCTAAAACTCACTTTGCAATCTAGTTCTAGTTCCCAGTTCCTTACTGCCTATCCTGTCCCACAGCAGTTAACTGGGTCATGTCTGGCTGTATCTGGAGAGACGGCAATGCCTACTGAAACTGAGGACAGAACTTCCAGTCAAGATGGCAGAATAGACAGTCCCCAGCATCACTCTCTCCCACAAATCAACCAATTTACAACTATAAAAAACCAATAACAGCCAAGCAGAGTCTTCTCGAGCTCAAAGGAAGAGGACAAGAAACCTACTGAGTGCATGAAGGTAGGAGAAGGCATGATGACAGAAAGAAAGAACCTCTCCAACTGTTTCGAGTCCTGGCTACTTCCAGGCTGGAGCTGCTGAGTGCTCAGAGCAGGAGCCGGTAAAAGCTGCAGCTGTGCCCTTTGGATGGAGTTGCTTGGAGGCAGCAGGGGAGAAGAGGGCCTTGGTGGCCCCCAGCCCAGCAAGATCACTAATAGGGTTCCTGTGGACCCACATAGGAGCTAGGAGCCACAATAACTGAAAAAAGGGAGCCACTCAGAGGCTGGTGAGTCATTGTCATTGCAAGGGACCGGAGCATGGCCCATCTCATGGGAAGTGTTTGCAACACAAGTGGTGGGGGAGACAGGCCCACTGGGAGAACACTGGGACACAGCAAGGACAGCTGATCTGCATCCCAATGAGTGCAGGACCACTCAGAGGAGACTGGTCAGGAATATAGAACTACATGGGGTGCAGTTTGATGAAAAGATTAGGTCCAGATCAGAGTTTCTACACAACCCAAGTGCACCAGGTCTCTGGAGAGCCAGAAGTACCAATAAAGTCAACCATTAAAACCTGAGCTACACAAAAAGCCTTCCCCAGGGAGTCAGCAGCAAAGCAGAAATTCCGCTCAACCACACAGCTCAGGTACTGGTCCCCACAGGAAGTTCCCCCATTTTAGAAGTAACCAAATGACAACAAAATGGTTCCAGCACAGAGTTTAAGTGGTGGGAACAGCAAATAATCCAACACGGAACTGGAAGAAAAAAAAATAACTACAACCAGAGACAAAGTTTGATATTAACTAGTAAAGGTCTCATTTCACCAAAGAATACCTATAACACCTAGAAGGACTGGAAGTCCCCCGGGCTACCAAGCCATAAAGCAGGGAGGGCCAGGGGCCTCAGCAATGCCCCTGACACTCACAACCAGCCCGAGGGTGGGAGCCTCAGGCCTTGGCCACACCCTCTGACATGCGCAATTACCCCAGCATTGACTACAAGCTGCCACAGGAAGTGCACCAGGCTCTCCTGAGCCAGGGTGGTGGGGGGGCCAAGGGCCTCGGCCATGCCCTCCCAACATGTGCAACCAGCCCAGTGACAACCACCAAGCTGCAGCAAGAAGGGACCCAGGTTCCTGAGCTGGGGTGGTGGGAGACAAGGGCTTTTGCCACATCTCTCTGACATCTGCACCCAGCCTGGCAATGAACAAGCCACCACTGGAAGCCCCCTGGTCTCCCCTGTGGGAATGAGGGGGGTGCCACAGGCCTCAATCCCACCCCTCCTCCTCTCTCCTTCTTCCATCCCATTTCCTTCCCCTTTCCCCTCTTCCCCTCCATCCCAACTGCTCTGCAACATCCTAGAATGTAAAAAAATAATATTAATTTTTTTAAAAAGAAAGAAAACGAGGACAGCAGTGGCATCTCTGAGCTAGAGGGCAGCACATTGATGCCGTCTATTGCTGAGCAGTCAGTGGGAGCACTACTCAGAGACCCCTTGAGATGAAAGTATTGCTGGATTTTTAAAGTCGACACCATCATCATTTAAAGCCAGTTACCTCATTCTTCTTGGAAACTTCCCAAGAGTAAAAAGATCAGACCTCATTGTCTTTCACAAACCCTCAGCATCAGATTCAACTTGGGATGAATCAAATTGCTCTCATAATCCTTTAGCAACCGTCTGCTGGTAGCTCACCACTCCTCTGGCTTGGAGTTGACCACTCCTGCTCTCAAAACAACAGACCACGGGCCAGTCCGTGGCTCACTCGGGAGAGTGCAGTGCTGATAACACCACGGCCACGGGTTCAGATCCTATAGAAAAAAAAAATACTGACAGACCATGGACATGGATAGTGGACAAGATTTGTCTGTACCGGTGCTTCTCAAACTATTTATGGTAAAAGACCACTTATTTATTTATTTTTATTTTTTTAATTTCCAATCTGTTATGGACAGATACTTTTGCAAATTTTTAAAAAAGAGAATCACTAGAAATTGATCATGTGCTTGGAGGACACGGCAACATCAAATTTCTATAAATGTTTCTAAATTCTCAATTTCTTTTCTTATCTTGTTGGACTGTAACCAGTCCAGAGCCCACACTGTTCTAGGCCTCTCTGGGCTCCATCTGCTCAGTGAGGAGATACTGACAGCGTGGACAGTGGGCTCCCTAAGAAAGGCTGGCTCTGTAGAGATTCTTTCCATTCCATGCCCAAAGCAATGATGGAAGGGATGCCAGACCGGTAGAAGATCTGCCACTTGCTTACAGCCATGTGACCTTGGGCAAGTTATTTAACCTCTCTGAGTCTTAGTTCCTGCATTTATAAAATGAGGATAATATCTAATAGCACCTTTCTTGCAAGGCTGTTGTGAGAATCCAATGGGATGGAATACATGGAAAGCACTTAGCACAGTGTCTGGCACATTGCTAGCTGTTACTGTGCACTTACTACAACATTGTCTGTGGGGCAGATGGATTAGAGGCAGTACCATGTATTGGTTAAGAGCCCTGATTTAGGAGTCATTCCATTTTTGGCTTGGAATGCCACCAAGGCCACCTACTAGCTGCATAATGCTGGTTAAGTTACTTCCCAGAGGCACCGTTTTGTCATCTGTAGAATGGAGATAACACTAGTAGCTATCTCATAGGGCTGTGAGGTGATTCAATGCTTAGCTTCATGTCTTATACATGGTAAGGGCTTGATGACTGGTAGTTAGATTTCAATTATGCCCACATCCTCCCTCTAATCCTAAACCATACTTTGCCATAGACAACCCTGAGAGAAAGGTGCCCCTAACTAAGAGAATAAGATTCAGCAATCTTCATCTATTCTGATGTCTAAAACCAGAAAGTATGTGTTGCTGACCCAGCCTGTTGTAGGTTGGATGCTCCCCCAACTTCACTGAGGCTTAATCCCCACTGTAACTGTTGAGGGTGGGCAATCCTATTATGGTAACTGAAAGGTGGGGCCTTGAAGAGGTGATTAGATTGTAGGACCATGCCATAGTGAATGGATTAATAAAGGTGATCAAGGGCATGGTTTGGAGGGCTTTAAAAGGAGTGTGAATGAGGAGGTTAGTCTCTGCTCCACCATTTCTGCCATGTGAGAAACTTGGGTCACTGTCACCACCACCAAGACCCTCACCAGCTGTGTTCACTGGACTTTGGACTTCAGGCTCAGAAACGGAAAGCAATAAATTTCATTTTCTTTATAAATTATTCAGTTCCAGAGATTTTGTTATAAGCAACAGAAACAGACTAATACACAGCTAGAATCTTTTGTTATAACAAGAGGAGCATGGGCATTGGAGTC
Organism: Galeopterus variegatus; assembly: GCF_000696425.1. Lineage (NCBI taxonomy): Eukaryota > Metazoa > Chordata > Mammalia > Dermoptera > Cynocephalidae > Galeopterus > Galeopterus variegatus. The sequence continues at coordinate 5,239 of NW_007726780.1, read as the reverse complement.
AAACAGACTTGTTTGAATACTGGCTCAATCACATACTAGCTATGAATCCTCGATTAAGTTTCTTCACCTTTCAGTGCCTCAGTTCTTATTGTAAAATGGGACCAATGCAATGAATGAGTTGTCTCCAAAATGTGATGTGCAGGATGATTCATTGAGGCCTGGAAAGAAAATATTAGAATTTTTATTTAAATGTATTTGGTAACAAAAATATAAAAGAAATTAAACTAACGTACACAACACATGGGTTGAAATGATTTTACCCATTTGTAAGATGGTCACTGATGGATATCCTGAAAGAACAGAAATCCCACAACATGAAGGGTTCGTGGTGGTGCCCGTACTCTTTCATTTTATTTTTAGCCTCTTCCAAAGTTCTGCAATTTCTGTGTTGGGCTGTGAATTTACAAACTATATCATCTGGTTTTAACTAAACCAATCCTCCTTAAATGGAAAAGTGGCTTGAAAAGATTTCTACAAACAAACCACAGTCAGAATGAAGATAATATGAAGAACACAAGTGGGCAAGAGGAAAACGGCAAAATTCGTGCATGTCCCATTCCTGGCATGAGCTCTTCATCAGCCCCAGTACAAAGTAAAAATAACAATGAACAAATTGGTTCTGATAAGAAATCAGCCAAAATACAAAAAAAGAGAAAATATCAAGAAAGCTACTTAAAGTATGATTTATGTCCACTACTGTTAATAATAAACTCACTTTAAGTGTATACTTTGCCTTGAGAGATTACCTAATAATAGTACAAAGCCATCAGAATTAGCAAGATCTTCAAAATCTAAGCATCTACAAAACGGATGCTTAGCTAACGTATGGTGGCAGAACTCAAGATGTTGGTTACTTTTTGTGGCAGTTTCGAAACATGTCTGCAAATTCTTTGATGCTCCTTTTGAGAGGAGGAGCCTATGTCTCCTTCCCTTGAATCTAGCATCCAACAGAGTAAAGTAGAAGTGATGTTGCTGCCTTGGGTTGAATGTCTCCCCAAAACTTAATCCCCACTGTAACTGTTGAGGATGGGAAATCCTATTATGGTAATTGAAAGGAGGGACCTTGAAGAGGTGAGATTAGATTGTAGGACCATGCTATAGTGAATGGATTAATAATGGTGGTCAGGGGCATGGTTCTGAGGGCTTTAAAAGGGGAGTACAAAGAGTCTGTCTGTCTCTCTGTGCTCCGCCATTTTCTGCCATGTGAGACCCTGCATTGCTGTAGCATCACCTCACCAGATGTGTTCCCTGGACTTTGGACTTCCCTGCCTCCAAAACTGTAAGCAATAAATTTCATTTTCTTATAAATTACCCAGTTCCAGGTATTTTGTTATAAGCAACAGAAGTGGACTAAGACAGTTGCCTGACTTACAAAGCTAGATCATAAACACATGGAGAGGCCACCTACAAGTGTTCTGGCCAGCAGCCATCATCAAATGACAGACATGTGAGGAAAGACATTTCACCCCCCAGTGTCGAGTCACCCCCAGCCATCATGTCTTCTCAGCCATTGTACCAAACATCATGGACCAGAGTCCATGAGCATAAAACAGTGGTTATTTTTTTGAGGTACTGAGAGGACAAGATGGTGGTGGCTGCGGCGGCTGGCGCTGAGTAGCTGAGGTGGAAAAGGCGGCCATTGGGCCTTAGGCAGCTGGGAAACTTGTGGACCTTCCTCTTGCTGTCTCTTAAGGGAGGACCTCTACTGGTGGCCTGTCGTGGGGGCTGACCGCCACTTTGCCCCCGGCAGGAGAGGCTGCTTCGTTTACAGCAGGCAACAGCTTTGAATGTGGAGCAAGAAAAGAACTGTTTCTTAGCTGCAAAAGCGAGTTTCTAAACAGGGAACATGGTGCCGGGGCCGCTGTAAATGCTGCCAGGATCCCGGAGGCCAGGGCCGCACTGAAGGCAGCCAGCTGCCCTATTCAGGATTCGAGGTTTCGGGCCGGCATAAAAGAAGATTCCTGGGAGTGCCCAAGCCACACCACAGGACCGAGTAAGCAGCCCAAGGCGGTGGTGGCTGAGGACGGGGACAGCGACGACGCAGAGGTGGAGAGGGAGCCACCCAGCCTGGCCCAGCCCCGTGAGTGACCCGCGGCCCAGCCCTGCTCACGGGGTGGACGCCCACCCGGCTTCCGCCTTCCCCACTGGGCCACTCACTGGCCCTGGGGCTGCCTCCATTTACTTGGGTCATGACGGCTCTGGCCCGGCTCGCCCAGGCCTGTCCTCTTCGCCTGGCACGGCTCCTCACTGAGCCTTCCCACTTGCTTGCCCCAGTGCGGGGCTTCCCGGGGCCTGCAGGCAGCCTCCCCTCCCACTCCCTCTGCGGTTCTCTGGCAGAGCTGGTGGCGTGGGGCATCCCCAGCCAGCATCGGGAGGGCAGGGAAGTGCGGGCCGGGCTGACTGTCACTCCACCACACCCTAGGCTCAGGCCCCCGGTAAACTTCCTGTTACCAGGAGGCAGATACCATCTCTGCGGCCACCAGTTCGGAAAAACGCCTAACCAATTTCTGGATAGGAATAGAGTGGTCATAGCGTTCCTGAGTTCGCTTGAAACTGCCGGAGAGCTGTCTGTGGGTGGGCACTGGAGTCGGTCCGTGCCAGGGGGATTCAAAGCTGAACCGTGTGCTGTGGGCTCCTCCCCCGAGGAGCTCACGCTCTGGTGTGAGAGATAAGACAAGTACACAATAACCTCGATACCAGGAGGAAGTTGATAAGTCCCAAGAAAGATCTACACATTGCTACAAAGGCACCCAGAGCAACCGGGGTCATCTGCGCCTAGCAGAAACCTGAAAGACTTCCTGGGTGAGGCGGTGCCGAGCAGGGACCTGAAGGCCTGACCGATAGACGAGGGTTGCAGAAGACACATCCCAGCCCAGCCTAGTGTGCACAGAGCGGGGAGACGTCCAGCTAGGGAGGCGGAGACTTGACAGAAAACACACACCTTGCGGGGCCGCCACTGCGAGATCCAGCAGCCCAGCCTAGTGTGCACAGACTGGGGAGACGTCCGGCAAGGGAGGCGGAGACTCGACAGAAACCACACACCCTGCGGTACCACCTCGTGATCCAGCAGCCCAGCAGAGTCCAAGCTGACCAGAGAGGTGGCTCCCCAGAAAGGCCCAAGACCCGAGGCAACCGCACATACACAAGGCACTAGAGGCCAACTGAGCAGTCATGGAGGTAGCCATACCAAATTGGCAACCACAGCATCATCTTAGTTAGTCAATAGTTTCAAACCAGTGGACTGTGAAACCCCCTACCACGATGAATAAACATCAAAAAAAAGATACCAGAAATACAAAACATCAAGAAAGTACACCACCCAAAGATAATAAATCTCAAAGTCTAGATCCTATAGAGCAAGAAGCCTTTGAAAAGACTGACAAGGAATTTTGAGTGATAATTCTAAGGAAACTGAATGAGATACAAGAAAACTCAGCTAGACATCATGATGAAAC
>NW_007726780.1:0-745 GCF_000696425.1 Galeopterus variegatus | reverse complement strand
GAAATAACACAAGCAGACAAAAAAAAAAAGAAAAAGAAAAAAGAATCAAAGACATTGAAGAAAATCTGAGAGAGATATCAGATAACTGTAAGCGCTCAAATATCCGAGTCATGGGTATTCCAGGAGGGGAGGAAAATGGAGATTGCATTGAAAACATATTCAACAAAATAGGGGCAGAAAACTTCCCAGGTATAGGAAAAATCACAGATCTTCAGATCCTGGAAGCTCAATGATCCCCAAATGTATTCAACCCAAAAAGGCCTTCTCCAAGACATGTTATAGTTAAATTGGCAAGACTCAGAGGCAAAAAGAGAATCATAAAAGCTGCAAGAGAGAAGCATCAAATCACCTATAAGGGAGCCCCAATCAGGCTAACATCAGACTTTCCATCACAAACCCTAAAAGCAAGAAAGGAATGGCAGGATATATTCAAAATACTAAAAGACAAAGATTGCCAGCCAAGAATACTCTACCCTGCAAGGCTGTCCTTCCGAAATGAAGGGCAAATAGTATATTTCTCAGACAAACAAAAACTGTGGGAGTTCACTACCACACGACCACCCTTACAAGAAATCCTCAAGGGAGTACTGGGTTTGGTTCCTGAAAAATAAACATCACTGCCATAAAAACCCAAGAAAAATCAAAACCCACTAGTATAATAAAAATGGCATTCAGGAAGAAAAAACAAATAAACAAAAGCGCTATCTACAACCTAAGGAGCCAACGAACACAGAAAACAAACAGT
>NW_007726779.1:600128-602122 GCF_000696425.1 Galeopterus variegatus | reverse complement strand
TTCTTGGCTCAGTTTTGGTAGCTTGTGTGTGTCCAGAAATGTATCCATTTCCTCCAGATTTCAAATTTGTTGGCATATAGTTGTTTATAGTAGTCTCAAATGATTCCTCATACTTGAGATGTATCAGTTGTAATAGCACCTTTTTCATTTCTAATTTTTGTTATTTGGATCTTCTCTCTTCTTTTTTTAGTTAGTCATGCTAATGGTTTGTCAACTTTATTTATCTTTTCAAAAAACCAACTTTTTGATTCATTGGTCTTTTGTGGGGTTTTTTGGGTCAATTTCATTAAGTTCTGCTCTGATCTTAATGAGTTCTTTCCATCTGCTAACTTTAGGTTTGGATTGTTCTTGTTTTTCTAGTTCTTTAAGGTGAAGTATTAGGTTGTTCACCTACCATCTTTCCATTCTTCTGAAGGAAGCATTTAACGTGATAAATTTGCCGATTAGTACTGCTTTTGCAGTATCCCACAGGTTTTGGTATGAAGTATCATTGTTTTCATTAGTTTCCATAAATTTTTTGATTTCCTGTTTGATTTCTTCCTGGATCCATACGTCATTAAGTAGAATGCTGTTTACTTTCCATGTGATTGTATACTTGCCAGAATTTCATTTGTTATTGATTTCTAATTTTAATCCATTGTGGTCTGAAAAAATACATGAGATAATATCAATTTTTTTGAATCCCCATGATCTTTTCTACAGTCTATAACGACTCTCCAGGTAATCTGTGGTGACAAATACCAACTCTGATTGGCAGAAGATCTGATCTCAGCAGAAAGAAAGTCATGATGTGTTAGAAATACCTACCAAGACTGAGAGTTTGGAGAATACGGGCCACATGCAAATTGCTTGCTACCCTTGATTTAGCCTGACCTCCTAATGTGACAGAAAAGAAGCTGAGAAGATGAGGGATGAATTGACCCACCCAGGGTCCTGTGATATAAAGCAACACTGTAAAAGTTTGAATCCATGTTTGCTGCCCAAGTGCAGACCTTCTCGCACTACCCCAGGTTGCCAGGGATAAGGACTATTATGACCATTTGCACATTTCCAACCTTACCAATGTCCTGGTACTTCCACCAGTTGTCCAAAACATGGAGTATGTTGTCTTTTAGCAGAAATAATAAGGCAATTTTACATCACTATTTTCATTCTAATATTTTTTTCTGAACTGTAGATATATATGTTTTCATTGTCAAAAAGTCAAACAGTACAGAGTTATAAAGGGTAAAGAGTAAGGCCCCTTCACTAACCCCCATGTGTTTCTCCTCATCAATAAACCACTCTTAACAGTTTGAAGTCTCTTTTAAGAACTGTTCTATGCAGTCATATACATTATGGATGCCTATATACAAATATAGAGCTTTAAGGCTTAATTTAAATGTGTTCGTAGCTATCGTAAATGGGCAAGCTTTCTTGATTTCCCTTTCTGCATGTTCACTATTGGAGAATAGAAATGCTACTGATTGCTGTGTGTTGACTTTGTATCCTGCAACTTTGCTGAAATCATTTATCACCTCCAAGAGTATTTTTGTAGAGGCTTTAGGCTGTTCACTATATAGGATCATGTCATCTGCAAACAGGGACAGTTCGACTTCATCTTTTCCAATCTGGATGCCCTTTATTTCCTTCTCTTCTCTGATTGCTCTGGCTAGTACTTCCAACACTGTGTTGAATAGGAGTGGTGAGAGTGGGCATCCTTGTCTAGTTCCTGTTCTTAAAGGAAAAGCTTTCAGCTTTTCCCCATTCAGGATGATATTGGCAGTGGGTTTATCATATATGGCTTTAATTATGTTGAGATACTCTCCATCTGTACCTAACTTGGAGAGAATCTTTATCATGAACGAGTATTGAAGTTTATCAAATGCTTTTTCAGCATCTATAGAGATGACCACATAGTCCTTGTGTTTGATTTTGTTAATATGGTGTATCACATTTATTGATTTGCGTATGTTGAACCAACCGTGCACCCCAGGGATGAATCCCACTTGATC
>NW_007726779.1:598282-599330 GCF_000696425.1 Galeopterus variegatus | reverse complement strand
TGGCCGTACAGCAGGTCTTTATAGGTGAGTTGGGTCTCTTGAAGGCAGCATATAGTTGGGTACTCCTTTTTAATCCAGCTAGCCAGTCTGTGTCTTTTGATTGGGGAATTTAATCCTTTTACATTGAGAGTTGTTATTGAAAAGTGTTGATTTACTCCTAGCATTTTATTGATTTTTGTTTGGATGTCTTAAGTGTCTTTTGTTCCTTTCTTTCTGATTTACTGTTTGTTTTCCATATTTGTGGGTTTCTTGGGTTGTAGATAAACTTTTTTTCCCTCTTTGTTGTTGCCATTTTTATTTTACTAGTGGGTTTTAATTTTTCTTGAATTTTTATAGCAGTGGTAGTTATTTTTCAGGTACCAAGCCCAGTACTCCCTTCAGAATTTCTTGTAAGGGTAATCGTGTGGTAGTGAACTCCCACAGTTTTGTTTGTCTGAGAAATATACTATTTGCCCTTCATTTTGGAAGGATAGCCTTGCGGGGTAGAGTATTCTTGGCTGGCAATCTCTGTCTTTTAATATTTTGAATATATTATCCCATTCCTTTCTGACTTTTTTTGGGTTGAATACGTTTGGGGATCTATGAGCTTCCTGAATCTGAAGATCTGTTTCTTTTCCTATACCTGGGAAGTTCTCTGCCACTGTTTTGTTGAATATGTTTTCAATGAAATCTCCTTTTTCCTCCCATTCTGGAATACCCATGACTCAGATATTTGAGCACTTAAGGTTGTCTGATAGCTGTCTTAGATTTTCTTCAATGTTTTTAATTTTTTTTTTTATTTTGTCTGCCTCTGTTATTTCAAACAGCCCATCTTCAAGGTCAGAAGTTCTCTCTTCTGATTCTGCAAGCCTGCTGGTTAAACTCTCTGTTGTGTTTTTTATTTGGTTGAATGAATTCTTCAGCTCAGCAAGCTGTGTTACATTCTTTTTTCAGGGCATTGGTTTCCTTGTACATTTCTTCTTTCAGGTCCTGTATACTTTTCCTCATTTCATCGTGTTATCTAGCTGAGTTTTCTTGTATTTCATTTAGTTTCCTTAGAATTATCACT
>NW_007726779.1:587500-595343 GCF_000696425.1 Galeopterus variegatus | reverse complement strand
TGTGTGAGTGTGCATCTTCTGTACTTTGTCCATAATGTGCCACCGTGAACACCAGATACCATGTGACATGGACGATCTAAAAGCCCTGGGCTAAACCAAGATGCCTAAAAGATTTTAGTATCATCAGATATTTTGGGTTTCAAAAGCAAAAAAGAGCCCTTTTCTTCAAAGCCAAAAGTATGTCCTTACTGATCAAGTGGTAAAAAGATATCTCGATGAAACAAGTGTTGAGTGCCTACTGTATGCAAGCACTGTGCCTTGAGCCAGACACCAGCTTAACAACATGGCCCTGGTCTCCTTGGAGTATACAGCCTGGTGAGGCTGCCCTAGATCGGGGGTAGAACATAAGTCAGTCTGGTGCTGTGTTGATAGAGAGGTGTAAACCCCAGTCTCTCTGCTCCCTCCCTTAACTCCAAATCTGTGCTGTGAGAGCAGTCAAGGTCGTCTATATGAGTAACAGGAATAAGAATTCTGTTGATGATAGCCCGGGGAGCAGATGAGAATGGGGCCTCAGCTGCGTTTGGGATGGAGGTGGTGGGCAGGGGCAGACAGGTGGCAGGGATCTAGCCCAGTGTGCTCGCTGTGACCCAGAGCCAGTAACACAGTGGGGACGGGCGTGGGTGGGTAGCGACCCTGGGTAGCCCCTCCGGAGGAGGCAGGGCCTTCCCTGAGCACATGGTGTCTGTTGTGCTGTCGGAGCTGGGATGAGGCAGCCGGGTGGAGCACAGCAGAGCGAGGCCTGTGATCACAGGATTGCTTGTGATCTCTCAGGGGGCTCACCGAGCAGGTCAAGGGCTCTGTATCATGCCCTTGGGAGCCCCAGGCCTCCTGTGTCCTGGGCATGGCCCTATTTCCCATGTACATGCTGGCACCTGAAGTGCTCCAGCTGTCCTGAGAGCAAACTCATTCACCTGGAATGTCAATATTTGGGTCAGGATGACTAAGTTCATACGAACGCCAGGTATACTTGCTGTGAGTGCCTGTTAAACAGGAAGAAAAACAAAACACTTCTCTGAAAAAAAGTTCAATTTTATATGGAAACCCCCCCTCCAAAAAAGTATCAAAAAAAACAAAAACAAAAACAATACATGATCATCTTCTCAGAGTCAGAAAAGGTTTTCCAGTGACACGTCTCTTTCTCCCCTTCCTACCTCCATATGCCAGCAAGCCTGTCACCTGAGCCAGGAGTGGAGGTGTTTAGATCAGGAAGAGAGCCTAATTTATAGTAAAAACAAAAGGAAATCGAACAAACATGCACACACCGAGGCCCAGAGAAGCAGAGTCTGCCTGTACATCGCCCAGCTCATCAGTGGATGCCAGAGCTCCACGGTCCCCCACCACATCTAGCCATGGGGCAGGCTCTAGAGAGCAAACTCAACACGCTCTTGTCTGGAGGGCCCCCCATGGTCGCCTCATGTGTCCTCATCAGCAACAACAGCACCAACGACAGTGACTGGCCAACACGTCCTCCTGACTGCAACCCAAGTCTACTCTAATCACCAAGTTACAAAACCTCCTGTATAAACCTTCGTCCAATCTCTGAGCTCTCAGCTGCGAGTGACACAGGCCCTGACTATCCTGGGTTTCCTAAGGTATTTATTTGTCTCATGCAATGGGAAATCATGTGGTGGGCATCCCAGGGTTGGGGCAGTGGCCTGGCAATGCCCCCAGGGACCCCTGCTCTTTCTATCCCTCTTCTTTGCCATCCTTAGTGTTTCTTTCTTTCTCAGACCACTGCTTCGTGGTTACAAAACAGCTGCTGCAGCTCCAGGCCTTGCTCCTGTGGTTCAAGGAAGAGGAAAGAACAGGACGAGGAAGGTGGTACCTGTTTAAGGAAGTAAACATCTTTCCAGGAGCCCCAGCATATCCCTGCTTATGTCTTATTTGTCATGTGGCCACCTCTAGCTTCAGAGGAGTCTGAGAAGGTGAGTGTTTTTAGCTGCACACATGGCCTGCCTGGACATAACTGAGGTTCTGTCAGTTAGGCTGTGTTTAAATGGACATTGTGTTGGCAGTTAACAGTGTCTGCCCCAGCGGGGAAGTGAAGGGACCAGAATCTGTCCTCAGGGGTGAGGCATTTGTTTAAAAAGCAGTAGGTTCGGTGTGGCAAGGGAGCCAGCGTGTACCATCCAGCCGTGCTGTCCTTCTGTCTTGCAGAAACTAGAGGGTCTCACTGCTAAACTCCCTCTTTTCAGGGAATGTTAGTAGAATTTTAGCCTCCAAGAATTGGGCATGTCGAACAGGGCATCTCTGCATGTGGGAGATTCCCTTGATGTGGAAGGAGGATCTGAGAGTCGGTCAGCCAGCCTGGCCCAGTGTGCGTGGCCTGCCCAGAGCCCCCACCTGTGTGCCCAGGCCCCACCCTGCTTAACCCTGCTGGGCACGGCTTTTTGAGTTTGGGCTCTCTTGGGCTTTCTTTCTTTCTTTTTTTTTTTAAAGATGACTGGTAAAGGGATCTTAACCCTTGACTTGGTGTTGTCAACACCACGCTCACCCAGTGAGCTAACCGGCCATCCCTATATGGGATCCAAACCTGTGGCCTTGGTGTTATCAGGAGCACACTCTCCCGAGTGAGCCACAGGCCGGCACCTCTCTTGGGCTTTCTAACCCCAGTTGGTGGGAAAACCTGATGCCCCTCACAGCAGCACCCCTCTGGACCCACTTCCCTGACGTGCTTTTACCCCCTAGGTATAGGCTGAATCTCAGGGGGTGTCTAAAGTTTGAAAACAATATATGACAAAAAATGGCGAACATCGACATAGTCCTGGCTACATGCCAGGGCCTGCCCAGGAGCTCTCAGGGCCACAGGGAGGCTCTGTTATAATTCCCACTTACACTGGAGGAAAATGAGGTTCTCAACCACCTCAGTCCCCCAGTTCCCCAATTCACACCCACATTTGGGCATTGGAGTGTGTGACTCGTTTTTCCTCCAACTGAGACTTGCATGTGACCAGAATCCCACCGTGGGCTGCTGTCCACCTCCAGCCTCTTGGCTCGGGAGTGTGCCACTTGGCTGCTACCACCCAGTGGCCGGATCTCAAGTGGGAATCACAAGCCCTTTCCCAAAAGAAGACTGCTGTAAGGCTGGAACTGAAATAACCCTACAAGTGCTGTTCCCGTGAGATGGGGGTTTACACAGACTGTCCGGGTCCAAGGCCCAGGGTGTGGGGGGGGCAGGCAAGGACGGTCTCCTGGTCTGTAGTCCTGGCCCCCCTACATGCACCTCTGCCGCTGTCCTGCCAGATGCCCTTTTTATCCTCGTGCTTCTGTGGTGGTGAGTCCCACACTTGTCCTCCTGGCAGCCACACACCCGCAGAGGACAGCCCACCTCTTGGTGTGAGCAGACTGGCAGCTGTCAAAAGTGTATCAGCACTCACAGTCTTGTTTAAGCCCCACATCAACTAGGAGATGGGTATTTTCTCTGCCTGGCACTTCTTGTAAAGACATCGCTGCTCAGGGAGGCCAAAGGACTCGGGGTCTTCTGCCCCACTGTGGTTGATGGTGGAGGGCAGCCAGGCCCCGACCTCAGCCTCTGGAGACAGTGGAGGACCCAAGGACATCACTAGGTCCAGGGTACCAGAGGCACCACCGGCAAGCGAGAATGTCATGGTTCTTCACTCTCTAGATCATATGAGCTAGGCTTGGCTCTTGGTCCCCTGTGGGGTGGGTGGGTGAGGAGCTGGGAAGGGGAGCTGATGAGTTGGTGGCATCTCCAGGGGGACCCAAGATCTCTCCATCTGCAAGAGTCTGCACGCCAACCCTGCCTCGGTCAGCCTGGTGCCTTCATGGGGGGTGAGCAGCTGCTGGTCCCAGGCACCTGCCATCCCCACCCCTGGTCCCCCCACGACCCTGCCTGCCTGATGTCCTCCTGTTCAGGCCCTGACTACGCTGCCTCTATCTTCCCAGCACCCGGCTCCTGGCCCCTCCACCTCTGGGACAGCCCAGCCCTATCCTCTGAGACGGTCTAGGTTTCCAAACCAAGGCCTGTCCCACTTCCAAATCGCTTGTTTTTATCCTGTGGGCCCCAGATCCTGTGTCTCCCTCTCTGGATCCTGCAGGAAGCTCACAGGCAGATGTGACCCCCTGGGGTGTGGGTCCTGTGGTATGGACACTCCTCTTCCTCCCTCTGTTCCTTCCCTGCTCTGCTTTTCAGGCTCGTGTGCCGCAGATGTCCACAAGCCTCTACACCCTTGGGGAACAGGTGCAGAAGTAATAAACAGAGGCGGAGCTGTGTGGCCTCCCCCAGAGAAGCCAGCAGGTCCTGGGTAGGCGCCGTGCCACCCTCTCCCCTGCCCAGAAGGTACACATAGGGCGGCTTACCCTCAGCAACCTGCCAGCCCCTCCTGTTTGGGTGGTTTGGCCACTTGTGCAGATTCTCCAATGGAGCCTGGTCCTGGTCACTGTTGAAGCAGAGGCGGGGGGGCACATGAGTTCGCTTCTCTCTGTGACCAAGCCTGGGTGGTTTGGCCACTTGTGCAGATTCTCCAATGGAGCCTGGTCCTGGTCACTGTTGAAGCGGAGGCGGGGGGGCATGTGAGTTCGCTTCTCTCTGTGACCAAGCATACCCCAGCCTGGTTGGCCTGTCACCTGTCACCCTCTCTGTGGCTGACCCCCCACCCCGCTTGTCCACCCCCTGCAGCAGCTTCCCTTATAGACTCTTGGGCATCATTCCCTAGTGACTCAAATGTCTTGCACGGGATCCCAGCTGCCTGCAGATGGGGACCACACCGTACCCTCCCTGGTGGCTCACTGGTCCCAGGGACAGCAAGGTGCTCCTGGCTCCTGGCAATCGTTTACTGCCCACCGTGTTTCGGGGCCAACCCCTTGTGGGAACACGGCTGCACCTGGTGTGGAGAAAGCTCCCTTGGATAACAGAGAGCCTGCATGACTCTTCTTAGAATGTGATGTGCTGTTTGGCTTCCAACAAAAATAAATTTGAAGAACAGTGCAGTGATCACTTTTTGGAAGAGCCCCGGGCCTGACATCTGCTTCCCTGGTTCCAGGGGTGGATGTCATCCATCTGCATCTCCCCTGACCCATTCAGGAAGCCAGGTGCATTTGGCTCCATAATTTCTGGCCTTCCTAGGTGGCAACAGCATTGTGCATCTCACTTGCACCCGCAAGTCACTGGGCAGGAGAAATATCCAGAAGGAAGGGGACTAGGTCGTGGTCAGCAGCAGGGAGGAAGGACTATTAGAAACTAAGTCCTGTGGGTGCTGGGAAAAAACCTTTGTGACCTTGGAGTTCAACCTCTCACTCTGCAGATAAAGAAACTGAGGCACGGTTTCAGCCACGCCCCCTCCCCTGCCCTTTCTCTACCTGTTGAGAGGATCCGTCTTCTCTGTGTGCCTCACCACTGCTGTCCTCTTCTCCCTGGAGACCTGTTCCCCAGGCCTCAGTTACCTCCTATAAAAGACCTCCAAGCCTGCTGGGCTGCTCCCGGGGAAATCTGCAGACCCCAGAGATTGTGGTGGCAAACCCGCTGGTGCCCTGAGCCACGTTCGGTCAGGATGAATCTCAGTGGGTGGTCCACGCAAGAGGCAGCTCCCCCAGACGGCAGGAAGGAAAGCCTCACACGTCATTGCCCCAGCCTCAGGCGAGGTTTCATCACAGTGTTTGTTGGGTTTGCTGAGCTGAATTATCACAACTGCAGAACGTGTGATGCGGCATATCATCCTGGATCATTTCCTCAGGAGAAGACAGCAGCCGGGAGCCGAGGCTCCAAGCTCGGTCCCTACAAACCCCTGCCCCCAGCTGCCTGTGCACTGGGGTGCACTGTGGCCACCCCTGGAGAAGCTCCCCCATGAACAGACCCGGGTGACATCAGTCTCTGCTCAGTGATCCAGCAAATGCTGTGCCAGCCCTTGGCAACTGTACACTTTACTATAAATTGTAAGTTAGTGGTTTATACATCAGTCCCTGTTACAGTGATTTAAGTGAGTCTACTGGTACAGATGAATCCACTCAAAGGCTGGGGGTCTAAATCCACAGGACTGGGGACCAAAATCTAGGCCATGTTGTATTTTCCAAAATAATCCATGCTGTGGGTCCTCTAGAGTTGTTGCGTATTCTCTGATTAAAGCCCTGGCAACATCATCAGCTAAAAATGGCTTCATTTCTTTTAAAGGTTGAAGCAATATAATCACACATTTAAGAACAGTATCTATTATTAAAAGATATCATAAAACAGTTTCTGTCTCCCTCACACTCACCCTCTTCCAATCCCCAGGGGCAATTAAGCTCACCTCATTTCTTCTGGAATTTACCACCATAACTTCTAAGTCCTGCATATATTCTATTTATTATTTTATAGATTTTAAATATGTTGAAGAAAAAGTTAGAAATACGATGAGCCTCTACTTCCTGGCAAGTTTCCCTGTCTTTATTTATAATGTAATTATTGAAATGTGTATCTGGTCACCTTTGTGATATTTAGTTGGTTAGAAACAAGTCACAGCTTCTTCCCACATGAGGTTGGGGGGGATCACAGAAAGCTGTGAACTCCAGGATTGGGGAGGATCTGGGGGCCGCTCTAAGAATCTATCCATTGCAAACATAAAGCTGATAAAAGCTGTAATATGCCAGTAAAATTAAACAGTAAAATAGACTTTTAAAATGTGAGGGATACAGAAGTTACTCAGGAAATAGAAGAAATCTTCAAAAAATTATCATGAATATCCTCAATGGAGCAGAGGAGGGAGTCTACAAATAGACACATACTAACCTGGTCAGTGGATTTCTGCTGCACTGTTCTGCTGGCCTATCCATAGATCAATATCACTCTGATTACTGGAAATCTTGAAATTAGGTAGTGTGGGTCCCCCATTTTTTTTTCCAAAAATCTCTTTGGCTATTCTGGATACATTGCATTTCCATGTGAATGTTAGAATTAATTTGAAAATATTTTTAAAGGCCTGCTGGGATTTCATCTGGGACTGCATTTAATCTATAGATGAATTTGGGGACAACTCGCATAGTGTTGGTTCCCCATTGAATCTTTTGATCCAGGAACATGGATCTTCTATTAGGCCATTTTACATTTCTGTTTAGACATTTTTACATTTGTCTCAGCGTTGATTTGTAGTTTTCAGTGCAGAGGTTTCATACATATTTTGCTATAAATTTATCACCATGTATTTTACCTTCTAAGGATGTTGTAAACAGTATTTTTTAAAGGTCATTCTCCATTTTTTCTTTGCTGGTTTGTAGAAAACAGTTAGTTTTTAAAAATATTGACCTTGCATTCTGCAACCTTCCTAAATTTATTAGTTCTAATGGTTTGCTTGCTTGTATTTTGTAGGATTTTCTGTGTGGCATACACAGTCACGCTGCCTGTGCATAAACATAGCTTTGCTTCTTCCTTTCCATCCAAAGGAATGAAGCCTTTTATTTAGTTTTTCTAGTAAAAGGCTGAATTGAGGTGGTGAGTGGACACCCTTGCCTTCTTCCTGATTTTAAGTATATTTCCATGTTTCTGATTTTTCTTTTTGCTTTGATACTTCGAAGTTTCTCTATGATGTGTTTAGACATGGATTTCTTTTTTACTTTTGTTTGGAGTCATTCAGTTTCCTGGATTTAAGATTTGATGTCTTTCAACATTCTGGAGAGTTCTCAGCCATTATACTTTTGAATATTCCACTTTTCCTTATTCTTTATTATCTTCTGGAATTCAGATTAGATGATTATTAGATCTTTCTCACTCTGTCTTCCATGCCTAGGTCTCTCTTGTGTATTTTTTGTTTCTTTGACTTTTGGGGCTGCATCCTGAGTAGGTTTTTTAAAAACATTATCTTCCAGTTTACTATTACATGTTTTTACCTTTAAAATTTTTATTTTAAAATAA
>NW_007726779.1:576137-586503 GCF_000696425.1 Galeopterus variegatus | reverse complement strand
AGGTTATGTATTTTTGGCAGAAATGCCACAGTAGTGGTGTATTCTTTTAGTGCTGCATATCGAGGAGGCACATGACATCAATTTGTCCTGTTACTGGGGATGTGACTGTCTTCCTTTTGGTTAAAGTGATGTCGCTAGGTTTCTCTGCAATAAAGTCACTATTCCTCCCCACCACACCCCCAACCTGTATTTAATGGCATCTGTGCAGAGATACTTCAAATGCCACAAACATCCTGTTTCTTATCACATTTTACTCATTAATTTTAGCATCCATCAATCATTCTTGCTTGAAACAGTTATTACCGTGGTGTCTTCTAGATGGACACCGTTTTTCTTACTCTTTTCACGTGTATTATCGGAATCCTAAGAAAGCTCTTTGCCTGTCCTGTCACTACTGGATTTTTAATTCTAGTTATTATCATTTTAATTTCTGAATGATCCATTCTCTAGATGGACACCGTTTTTCTTACTCTTTTCACGTGTATTATCGGAATCCTAAGAAAGCTCTTTGCCTATCCTGTCACTACTGGATTTTTAATTCTAGTTATTATCATTTTAATTTCTGAATGATCCATTCAGAAACATTTTCAAACCCCTCTTTCTCGATACAAAGAAGACATATTTTAAATTTCTGATCATTCTCAGTATTTGAAGCCTTTGAGGGTCTGATCCTGCTGTCTGGTGTTTTTACTGACTTTCCTTGTGAGTTTTGTGATATTTTTAAACCACAGAGAGCTCATTTTTAATGGAAATTTATTTATACAAGTATTTTGAAGACTGGGTTGAAGATTTGATGTCTAGAGAGGGTTTACCATTGTTTTTTTGGATTTATTTTCCAATCACCCAGGGACACTACAAACCTACTTTAAATCCAGCTTTCTGCTTGAGGGTTTTGGGACCGCACAGTGAACTTGGGCCATGGTGGTTATGAATTCTCATGGAGAATTGTTTTTCCTCTATCCACCACCATACAGGGCTCTTTTCTGGCTGTCTCCTTCTGCACAGTGAATTTATTTATCATCGACCTGTACACTGAGGGTGTAGTCTTTTGAGACACCAACTTTCCACCTGAGCCTCGCATTAGTCTCCACGCCTTGGAGGACCTTACCCTTTGACCCCTGCCTTCTAGCGCCATGCAGCTCCACATTTGTACTTGAACACAGAGAATTTTTGTCCCCATTGGGAGGGCTTTCCTGGTTCCAGTTCCCTCTGGAGGGAGAGATGCACCATCTCCCACTAGGTGGAGGCTCAGCACCCTGGATGTCACCAGGGCATGTGTCTGTGATGTGTCTCCACAGGGAGGAGAGTGGCCTGGCCACTGTTGTCAAGGTGACCATTAGACTTGACCAGCCAAGGGGATCGATGAAATCCCAGATACTCCCTTAAGAGGCAATGAATGGAGTGTCTGAGAAGCCCAGCTGTGCTCAAGGGGCTGCATCCGAGGGGCAGATGACCCATGAGAGCCTGGAAGAACATCCTCCCTGCAGTCTGGGAGCCCCCAATGCTGTGCATGTTTCTCTCCCACCACTCTCCAACTCTGTGGGCTCCTCTTTTCTGGGCCCCTCTGCTCAATCTCTCTCTCATCACAGGGGACCCAGGAGTTGGGTCTGGAGAGGGGGAGGGGACAAGCCCAAGGGCGAGGCTGAAAGAATTCATCCTGTGGACTTTGTCTGGAATTTACATCTCAGCTCATTATGTGATCGGAAACAAGTCATCTGTTTGCTCAGCTCAGTCCATAAAATGAAAACAGTGCTCCCTATCTACCTTATGGGAACGTTATAAAATGAATCCAGTATTTTAAAGCGTTGTAAAATAGACTGAAACTGTAAGTTACAATTCAAATGCTGGTAAGTATAATGTCAGCTTGCATAGGCCATCTTGAGCTACACGAAAATGCCAGCAAGGCCAAACCATCTCATCTGCATCCAGATGGCACCTGTCCCTTCCCTGGTCTCTGTTCTGCTCCATCTCATCACACTGCCCACATCCGTTGGCCAGGACCATAGCTGCACCTGCCATCTGCCCCAGTGGAGAGAGCGGGCAGAACTGAGCTGATCCTAAAGCCAGACTTGGTCCCTTCTATGAATCCCCACCCTTTACAGTTCTTTTGTACCAGGTTGTTTCTCTGCGGCTTACAATTGGGGCAGGGCTGATCTAGCAAAGATAACAAATTGGACAAAGACTATATTCTGGGCCCTTCCATTCCCCCTAGCACTTTAAATCCCTCAACCTTTAGGAGTCCAGCTGCTCCCTGACCCTTCTCCTTTCTACATGACCATCTCAGTGATCATGAGGAGGGTAAGCTGATACTAATCCTCATTCAGAGAAGAAGACTGGCAAGGATTGTCACAAGTTACACCTCATGAGAGAATCCCATTGAACATAGAAACCAGTCTCTAAAAGTGACACCCAAGCCATGTTTGGCAAAGCTGATATTTAACTTTGATTTTAACTTTTAATTTTTATTTAATTTTGCTCCTGGAGAAGCAGATGAAACTCTCTCCCACTGGCCCTTAGCCCACTGCCTTCCTGTGGCAGGATACAGACCATGCTTTACCTCTGCGAGGGACAGCAGTGTCCCCACTGCCTGGACCTCTACAAAGTTTCCTGGGGGTGGGGTCCTGACAGCTGTTCCCTATCCCTCCCTGATAGAGCCCCACCCAGAGGACTGAGTGGGAAACTGCAGATTCATCTCTTGGGCTATCCTTATCACCCAGGAATAGTCCAGAAGAGCTCTGTTGCCCTTTGTCCTCTGGATTGCAAATCAGGGATTGAGGGTCCCCAAGGGAAACCAACTGTAGGACAATCATCTGGATAACTTAGCCAAAGCCAGATCTAACTTATGAAAAAAATGAACAATTTTTAGCTCGATCTACCATTGACTAGCCGTTGGCCTTTGGACATCATATTTAATCTCCCTAAGCCTCAATTTCCTTATCTATAAAGTGCCACCTCTGCAGGCTTGTTGGGTAAATTCACTATGATAAACTTACAAAGCTCTTAGGACATTGGTCCTTCATTTGGCATGACTGCACCTGGCTCACCTGGGCAGGAGCAGGTGGACAGAGCAGGCAGCACAGAGAGGCTCCTGGAGGCACCCGGCAGATATCTGCATCCCACAGAGCACTGGGGGCAGGCGGGGGCTATAAAGCATGGATTCTGGGGATGGGAGCCCCTAAGGGAGGCCAGAGAAAGCTTCACCAGAGAAGGAGGGCTTCGAGGTGGGAACTGAGGGGGTCAGCGGTGTTAACCAGGCAAAATGCAGGCCAGAGCATCCAGGTGGAAGACGTGGGGGCGGAGGGTTCCCAGAGCAGGAGGGAGCGAGCCTGGCCAGGCAGAGCAGGGCAGGTGGGTGAGCCCTGGCAGGTGTGGAGGCGGGGGCTTCACTCTAAGCCACCGATGGGTTTTAACAAGAAGGGTACTTGCTCAGACATCAGAATTCATTCACTTTCTCCTCTCTCATGTTGTCTTCATTTATTGAATCTAAAAATCAATCCAAAATTGATATTTTCTTGATTATTCTTCATAGAACTGCGGTCACTTCTGTGACATTGTGACATTAATAAATAACTTCTCTTCTAAAGTTCAAATAGAGTAAGTGGCTCCCTTTTTAGGAAGTATACCATTTATTTATTTATTAATTTAAAAGATGACTGGTAAGGGGATCTTAACCCTTGACTAGGTGTTGTCAGCACCACGCTCACCCACTGTGACATTAATAAATAACTTCTCTTCTAAAGTTCAAATAGAGTAAGTGGCTCCCTTTTTAAGAAGTATACCATTTATTTATTTATTAATTTAAAAGATGACCGGTAAGGGGATCTTAACCCTTGACTAGGTGTTGTCAGCACCACGCTCACCCAGTGAGCCACGAGCCAGCCTTAGCACGTACACAACTTACAATTTAAACAGCACTGGATTTTGTGTCATTTGAGAGAGATCCCAGTGACAAGCCATGAGTCCCGCCGGCTAATTTTAAACACAATCTCTGTTCTTAAACAGAATGAAGCATAACCAAAAAAGATCCATTGGCAGTTGCTGTAAGGACTACAGTACATATGTAATAAAAATCACTTTGACTTTTTATCAGACTTACACAGTCTTGTAAAATAGAAAGCTCTAGGTCTCAGCACCGATGTTTGAACCATACTGGGGGAGGGGGGATCTACTGAAGATTTCGAGGTTGGGAGGAGGATGAAATTTCCAGTAAAGGAGGAAATGCACGACAGGTGAGTTTCTGCATAAGAACACATTGTGTGTTGATTAAGGGCCGTTTTAGGGGCACCAGGAAACCCAGGTAACTTGTCTTTGAGCTGTTGGGATGAAGAATCCTGTGAGAGGAGGTCGAGGGAAAAAAGAAAGGGATGGGCTGGAAGGAGTACACGCCGCACCCAACACCTTCCAGAAGTTGTCTCTAAGAAAAGCTGTAAAACAAAACAAACAGGGCTTAGCAACAAGGAAACAACCAGGCATTTGGGGAGCAACATGATGTTCTGGTTTCTAGGGGCAAGTGACTCATTAGCCATACCAGCCACCCCTAGAAACCAAACCTTCTGCTAAATGTTGGGAAGAAATGCCAGCAGGTGTCATGATTGGGGCAGCTGGAATTCCAGTGACTTCCTGCAGTGATGAGGCAATTATTTTGATGATGTTCAGAAAGAAACTGAGACTCAGAAGTGATCCCATGTGCCTTCCCCTTGAGCAGCGGATGGTGGACCACCCCCAGAGTACACCTAAATAAGAATTCTTAAATGTTTTACTTCACAGGAAATCATGATCCTCAAGCTGAAAATACAGATCAAGTCTGAAATCAGAGTATTAGTTAGTGTCTACTTCTTTCTAAAACTATGTGAAAATGAAGCAGGAAAAATATCTATATCAGAAGAAGAAAATTCAGAGAGAGAGCGAGAGAGTGAGAAAGAGAAAGGAGAGAGGTGTGCTCTAAATGTTACCTACGAGACTCTCTACCCTTGAGGCTCTTCTGTGGCCTGTCCCCTGCAGTCTCTCTGTCCCCTTCTCCTAGACTTGTGGTTCCTGCTGTTCTCACTGGGTCTCTCCCACCTTTCCTCGTCAAATGTCTCAAAGTTGCATCCGCTTCCTGCAGCTTCTCACCACCCCGCACGATATATCTTGCCCTCTGGCATCCACTTAGCACTCTGTGGAAATCTCTGGAGAGTGACAGCTGGGAATCAAGAGCTACTTCTCCACCAATTGGGGTCCCTGCAACTCACTCAGGATCCTTGAAACCCAGGGGCTCAACATCTACCAGCCTGGTCTCCCAGGACCCCTGGGCCACAGCCCCCTGCTGGGGAGGCCAGGACACTGGCCGTCTGGTTCCGGGGGTGATGGGCTCAAGGTCTTCCTCACGAGGTCACAGAGGCAAAGAGGAGGATGGAGAAGAAGGGAGGGCAGAGATGGGCCCTCCTGGTAGCATCACCAGGGTTAGGGCTGTGCCAGTGCCCCGAGAACTGCCCTTCTTCTGTCTCTCCATGAGACTCTGCACAGCTTGGTCACCTTCAGACCCTGCTGTTCTGTGTTTGCTCCCTGGGCTGTCTCGTTTCTCTCCAGCATGCCCCAGCAAACTCCCCAAGTGAACTGCACAGTGGTCCCCAGCCTGTGGACAGAGCTCGGGAGAGAGGGCGGAGGGAGGGTGGACTGTCCAGAAACCTCAGGGGGGACAAGGACGCCACAGACAGAGGATCGAGGGGGGAGAATTGAGGAGCAAGGACTAGAAACTTCTCAGGTACCGTCCTGAGAAGGCCAAGGCAGGCAGCACCTCAGGGAGGGCCACGTTCTGCCCGGACAGAGGCGTGAGAACGGAGCAGGGGCACAGGTGCTCAGAGCTGCGTGCACAGTGTCCCAGGCCCTACGGCAGGACAGGACATGTTGGAGGCGGAGGGGTGACAAGCTGCTATAGCAGGTGCTGTTTCTAGAGGTTTGGCTAGAAAGGTAGGAAAGAGGGCGTGTGAGAGGCTGAGGGGTCGGGATGGTGGGACTCAAGGACAACTCCTGCTGCCTGCAGACAGCACATGCCACTGTCAAGCCAGTGTCTGGCTACAGGATTCACACTGGGTGGTGGAGGGGCTGGGGCGGGGATCACCCCATAACTCCCTCCATAGTGAGGCTGAGCCAGGCAGAGGACGCGCAAGCAGGCCAGGCCCAGGGTCTTCAGGTTGCAGGCAGTGCCTGTGACCTGGGGGGGGGGGGACCCAGGGCAAACACCAGGCCTGAGGGGCCCAGGGTGCTGCTGCCTGCCAGGGTTCCCCGGGGGACAGAAGTGCAGGGCTGGGCTGACCCGCCTGGGGCTGCGCCTTGGACGGGGAGCAGCTGGGTGGGCTCAGGGCCTCTTGAAGCACTTCTCTGATTCTGCTGAGGGGTTGGTTGTTTTGGTTTGGTTTTAGTTTTAAGTTTATTTTTATTTGTTAGGCAAAACTTAAAACTCTTAAATTCTGTTTAAAATGCAGTGTGTCATGTGCCCCATGTCACTGTGGCTGGACAGCTCAAGCCACTGTCCATGCAGCGGCTGGGCCTACTACTGTGGCTACTTGTCAGGGCTCCTGGGCCCCCAGGGAATGCGGAGGCTCATTCTGGCCACCAGAGCGGGACCTCCCCAGTGTGAGTCCCCAGCCCTACCTTGTCCGCATCAATGAGGAGAGGCTGAGGCTGTCCCGGGTCACAGTCCTATCCTCTCTCTTGAGTGCAATCTTGCCTGAGTAGACCAGTTCAGGGAAGCCCCTAATCTGCGAGGGGCGTGGGTGTGTGTATGGGGGGCAGTAGGAGAGCGGGAGGGAGAGAGCACCAGCGTCAGAAACCCAGTACCCTCCTGAGAAGTGGGGGATTCTGCCCCAGATGGAGCCTGTCCCCCTCGAGGAGGAAGTGGGCCCCTGCACACGGCAGCAGGGCCGCAGATCTAGGCTGCAGGCAAATTCCCATTGTGAGGGCTCTTTGGCCAGAGAGTCAGCATAGGACAGGCATTTTGGGCTGATGAGAAGCCTCAAAAGGACAGACACTGTCTCTTCAAGTGCGCCCAATGATGGAAGAATTTGGACTAGTGAAATGAGAGGAAAAGGAGGGGAGCAGGACAGAATGGATTGGAGCAGTAGGGAACCTGAGCTCGAGGCCTGGTTCTGTCCCTGTGCTGGGGCCTGAGGGAAGCCAGTGGCCTTTTTCAAGCCTCAGTTTCCCCATATGTGAAATGAGGGAATCAAACCAGATAATCTCTATCATCCACTGAGTTCTAACATTCTCAGAGAGACCCTGCATGTCACTAGCAACCCAGCTCTCCAGTGGCAACTGTCAGCTGGGTCTCCGAGCCATTGCCCACAGCATGGACTCCCATCTTGGGACTGTATGGCCTGCCCTGGTGGCAGCTGCCACCTGTCGCCATTGGGTCCGGTGACAGAAGTGTTCTGTGAAAGAAACATTAAACTATGCTTCCCTGTTTCTCACAGCAGCTGTTGAGCTGTGTGGTGGGTTTCAGGGCATTGGAGGGTTGACCTTTGCCCCAAGGCTATGGGCCAAAAGAGAGACAATGGATACACCTGGCTGTTAGGAGGCGCCTGGAGGAAGAAGGGCCCGCACCTGCAGGGATCCTCAAAGTGTGACCCCCCCCCCAACAGCTTTCCTTGAGAGCTGGTTTAAATGCAGATTCCTGGGCCCTGCCTCAGCTCCACAGACTCAAGATTCAGGAAGGCCACAAAATCCCAAGGAATCTGCATCTTACGCCAAGCGCTCCAGTGTCTTCTATGTGTATTAAAGTGTGGAAAATACTGAGAGGCTGGGCAGAACAATCTGATTATAGAGGGAATACTTGAATTCCTCCAGAGTTGGCCAGCTTTTATTTTATTTTAGGGACAAATCTCACCAGAGTCAGACCAAGATGCCCTTGCCTTAGACAGCTGTGTTAATGAGGCCTTGATATGCATGGGGCTGTGTAAATAGCACCCTTCTGTTAGTAGCCCTCTGAACTCACAGGTTATCACTGTCTGCTGCCACAGACATTTAAGTTTGTAACTCCTGTTTCAAGACTGGTTATTTAAGATAGATTTTAAGTTTCAGAGCAGGAATGGTGTCTTACTCGTCCTGGGCTTGGTACACAGTGAGTGTGTGTGTAAATTCTTGTTGAAATGAACTAAAATCATATACTTGGACAAAGGTCACTGGCTTCCAAAGAAGCCCCATGCAATCAACCACCTTATCTTCTAATAACCACCTAGTGTCTTGTTGGGAGCTCGGTATTAAATCATTTTATAACTGCACATACGTACGGGATTGGTTGAGTTTCCCCACTATACTTTCAAGGAAGTAACTCTACAAAACAGTGCATTAATTTGTTCAAAGTCCCCCAAGTAAAAACAGCTAAGATTACTGAACCACCAACATCCCCCAATGAGCTGACAGTTCCAGATGTAAAAAGCAGAAATAAGCCAAGAAGAAATATAAATAAGCAATTCTTTAAATTACCAACAGAATCTCTAGATATTTCCAATTTGTTCAGAAAACATTTGGTTAATCCACAAATATTTTAATCTAAGATATTTGTGAAAATGAGCCGTATCTGTACCTTGTAAAGGGCTCAGCAACCCATTGTTTTGAAGAGGTCTCCAGGAACAGTTCATCAGATTCAATGCCTCCTCCTTTTCTCCATTTCTTCTGGTGTCTTTGGCCAAGAGAACCCCTAATGAGACAGGATGACCCCCACTTTCATAGCATATGCAATTCGCTTCTGTGAAACTGCTTGCTGTGTGACAAGGTAAATTAAGTTTAAATAGTGTTTGAATTGCTTAAAAAATGTTATTGTTTAAAACCCACCTCAGCTCTTTAGCTCCCCTTGATAGTAGTTAAAAGCTAAATATTAGCCTGCACTTAGAGAAGTTTGAATTTTGTTTGATGTTCCCCACCCAAGCTGCCCCTGAGCGATTAACTGGCTTGTTTCAGCTTCTGTTATCAGCTTGCGCTAGGCCTCCCCAAACCCCCTCCTCATGCCAGGAGGGTGTGTGCGTACGTGTGTGACTATATGATAACTATAAATGTGTGACTATTTGAAAATTTTAACTGTGTGACTAATGTAAAAATGTGCCTTTTACAAAACCGCCTTAACTTCAAGTCAGCGCTGCTCCCTTCTGAGACTTTCTGGGAGGGACAGTCACCAGCCGGCCAATAAAAATCCCCTTTTAAATTCTCAGTTGTGTGTTCTGGTTCCTTTTCTGTGTGGCAGCCTCACAACACTAACTCAGTGGTTCTCAAACTCAGCTGCCCCTGGGGAGATTTGGAAACTCTGGTAGATGAGACCTCACCCCTTAACAATTAAAGCAGAGTGTCAGGGAGTGAGCCCAGGCGTTAATAGTTAAAAATAACCCAGGGGTTTCCAATGTTTAGCAAGATTGCAATCCACCAGTGTGAATCGACTCAGGCCACCCAACTGATCTTTCTTCCCCAAACAAATGTAAATTACTTGAAAAAATGAATGAGAAAAATTCACCTGGGATAGAATAAACCAAGTGAAATAAAGATTGTCCAAAAACTGTCTTCTGCCAAGTAATGATTGTCACACTGAGGATTTTTACCCTCAAATAATAGTTAATTTTTTTAACTGACATAGTTTATTGATTTGGGTGCTGTTGTAACCTTTTCTGGATTCAGTATTCTTCTTCTGGAGTAATTATGTGGAACATTGACATCAATCCCAGCTGGACATTGGAATCACTTGGGGAGATTAGGTCTGGGTGTGGACTGGGCATTGGAATTTTTCATGTTCCTCAGTGGTTTTAATGGGCACCGAAGGTTGAAAGTCACTGATTTTGTAGTTCTTTCATCAAATATCTGTATGGTATGTACACTCTTCAGTCTTTTTAATTCTTAATTCTTTATTTTGCATTTAACCTTAATAATAATTTGGTTGTTTACAAAATTCTAGGTTGAAAGTCATTTTCCTCTGACCTCTGAAAGCTTTTGCTCACTGCCTTCTGTGCATAATGTTGAGATGTCAGCACCAGTCTAATCATCATTGCTCTGTCCAGGTTTTCTATCTCTCTTTCTCGCTGGTAGTCATTAGATTTTCTCTTGGTCCTTGATGTTCTGCATTTTTACTGCAATGCATCTGACTATGGATTCAGTTTCATTTATCCTGCTTGCTCCTCAGTGTTATTTTTCTATTTGAAGAGTCATGTCTTTCTTCTATTTTGGAAAATTGCCAGATGTTACAATCTGGATATTTCCTATACTCTAATTCTGGAACTTCTATTGCACATGTGTTGGAGTGTCTCATTTTATTCTCCAAATTGCATTTCTCTTTCCTATTTTTCACTTCATCTCTCTGTCCTGTTAGCATTAATTCCTTGGTATAATCTTCTATTTTACTAATTCT
>NW_007726779.1:573483-574786 GCF_000696425.1 Galeopterus variegatus | reverse complement strand
CTGTAGTTTCTGCCCTTCTAGGTGTTTCCATCCCATTTCTACCCATACTTTTTTTTAGACTAGTTTTGTACATAAAATATCTTGTGTATATATATATGAGGATATTTTTGAATGCAAGAAACAGAAAACACAATCCAAAGCGACTCTAAAGTAAGGGATTTACTGTGTCATACAACTGCATGTCCCACAGTGTTTACTCTGGCTATTCTGTGATGTGCTGGCTAGTTTCCCTGTGCCCCTCCAGACGGCCTTCCCAACCCTCTCTGCTGTCCACCCCGGCAGGCTGACTGGTGAATGGGGGCATCAGCAGAAGGTCCTGGTGGAAAGGGGAGTGGGGTTGGGTATTTATCCTCCCAGCTCTCCTTGCAGGTGCAGCCTCCTCAGAAGGTGTCCCTCCACTCAGAAGGCCCCATCCATGTGGCTCTGTCTCCAGGTGCTGGGAAGTCTCCTCCCCTCCCTCTTTCAGGACTTGGGGGGTGATAACAGGACGGGAACAGCTCCTGCCACTGTTATTAAGTCCAAGCAAGTACCATACTGATCTATCCCAAACCTTTCAAAATAGTCATTTTATTAAATTCTCTCCAAGTTATTCCAATTTTAACGCGCCATCTATTGGGACCTTGATTGTTAAAAAAAAAAAAAAAAGATTCACCAGACCTCAAGGTCTTCTGTGTCTCTGATCTGCCATCCACACTATGAGCTTCATCCTGAACGTGGTTGGTTGTGAATGGCTGCCAGCAGTAATGGTGGACACACGTGTCAACATTCAGTGAGAGAGAAAGAGGCATCACTTCAGAGCCAGGAATCCCTTCCAGAAGCCATACCCTACCTCCCTGGTGTTTCATTGGCTTTACTCGGTCACAGGTCCATTCCCGAGCCAGTTCCTGTCCACCAGGGAAATGCCATTTGATGACTGGCTTAGTCTNTTTCTATTGTTATCCCTTCCTGTCTCTTTGAACACCACATACAGTTAAATAAGTCCTTTGATGATTACTTTATTATTCAGATTTCCTCAAGACCCTCTCCAATTTGTTGCATTTATTGTACATTTCTTCAAGGTACTTATCTTTCTCATAGGCTTTGAAATATTATTTTCAAGCTCCTATTCTTTACTTTTTTTAGCTCTTCTCTTCCGTCTCCCACCCAATTGTGGCTGGCAGCCTTATGTCAACTCCACCCCCTTTCAAGGTTAGGCAAACAGTCCTGTTCAAAAGCAACCCAGACTTTTTTATTTGTGGAAGAGAAGCCACGTACCCACTCTTTGTTTCCTGGAGAGAGCTGGCCCCAGGCTCCTGACACATGG
>NW_007726779.1:571074-571828 GCF_000696425.1 Galeopterus variegatus | reverse complement strand
GTCCATTCCCGAGCCAGTTCCTGTCCACCAGGGAAATGCCATTTGATGACTGGCTTAGTCTTGGGGGTTCTGACCCATCACTGTCAAGAAAGCTGGGCTTTCTGTGACAGGCTTAGATTCTCTAGCTCTGAGATCCATTTTCTAATTCCAGCTGCATGATGGTAGACAAAGACACTGCCGTTTCTGCTCAGCACGGGGAGGACGGAGGACAATGTGATGAACTGGAAGATGTGACATGATGATGCCCTTTGCTGTGCTGCCTGGCAGTCTACAAATTTTGCAGTTCAGAAGACACCTGTTAATTTGAAACTAATGGTTCCTAAAACCTTCATAAGTCTTGCAATCCAAGACTACTACCAAGACACAAAATGCCCTCCATTTCCTTACTTGAAACAGAACTATAGACAGAGCATTGCCTAGAAGATTGAATGAGATCTGTGTCCCTGGGAGCACCCACACCAAGCTGGGAGGCAGCTGGCCAGGTTTAGGCATAGCTCTGTGACTGGCTCCTCCCATCCTGCTTCCTTCAGGATTCAAAGTCTGACCAGGCAGCATTCCAGGGGACATTGTCAGGAGCTGGGGGGATTGCTCCTATGGTCCAGGTGCAAGCTGAGTGCCAAGTGTCAAAGACCATGCTGCCTCTCCCTTTCCATGCACCTAGACCCTGAGACAGTGTTTATTTCAAGATGCATAATTTAAGTCATTTTCTTCATGAGAAGAGAAATGAGAAGTTACACGAGCCATTTCAAGCCAT
>NW_007726779.1:567727-569934 GCF_000696425.1 Galeopterus variegatus | reverse complement strand
GGCCTGTGGCTCACTTGGGAGAGTGTGGTGCTGACAACACCGAGTCAAGGATTGAGATCCACTTACCGGTCATCTTTAAAAAAAGAAAAGAAAAGAAAAAAAGAAATATTTCTTTTTTTTCAATTATTTTTCAATAATTCTTTTATTCAATTATTTTTCAATTCTGTTTTCCATGAACTTTTTGAAGTACCCTTGTATATGAATGATTTACTTATGCTTCCACTAGAAAAAAAAACCCATCAACTTATATGTATTACTTGATATTATAAACTATGTTCTACAAAGTTACTAATTATCCAACAATTTTAGCATAAAAGGGTCTTCAAAAAATTCATGGGAAATGTGTATTATAAAAAACTATGCATGGATTTCAAAATTTTTTTGCACCAAAATAAACTTGTAATAACTTGTTATAACATATCTGAAGTATGTAGTTTGAGGCACTAAAAATAATAAGACATCAGTTTGAAAAGAGCCTGTATCAGAGCAATGTGAATTCTGCTAAAATTGAAGCAAGAACAAACACCAAATTTATGGTGAAGCTTGGGTGGAAGAATGATGAAACCATTGATGCTTTATGAAAAGTTTGTGGGGACAATGCCCCGAAGAAACCAGCAGTTTACAAATGAATAACTCGTTTTAAGAAGGGATGAGATGATGTTGAAGATGAAGCCCATAGGGGCAGACAAGCCACGGCAATTTGCAAGGAGAAAATTAGCTTTGTTCATACCCTAAATTAAGAGGACTGATGATTAACAGCAGGAACAATAGCAAACACCATAGACATCTCAATTGGTTCAGCTTACACGATTGTGACTAAAAAGTTACAGTTGAGCAAACTTTCTGCTTGATGGGAGCCAAAACTGTTACAGCCAGAGCAGCTGCAGACAAGAGCAGAGCTTTCAATGGAAATTTTAAACAAGTGGGATAAGATACTGAAGCATTGCTTTAAAGAACCGTAACAAGAGATGAAACATGGCTTTACCAGTACAATCCTGATGACAAAACACAATCAAAGCCAAGGCTACCAAGAGGTGGAAGTGGTCCAGTCAAGCAAAAGAGTGGACTGGTTAAGAGCAAAGGTCATGGGAACAGTTTTTTGAGATGCTCAAGGAATTTTGCTTGTTGATTTTCTGGAGGGCTAAAGAGTGATAACATCTGCTTATCATGAGAGTGTTTGGAGAAAGTTAACCAAAGCCTTAGCAGAAAAATACCAGGAAAGCTTCACCAGAAAGTCCTTCTCCATCATGACAATGCCCCTGCTCATTCCTCTCATCAATAAGGACAATTTTGTGAGAGTTTCAGTGGGAAATCATTAGGCATCCATCTTACAGTAGTGATTTGGCTCCTTGTGACTTCTTTTTGTTTCCTAATCTTAAAAAATCTTGAAAGGGCACCCATTTTTCCTCAGTCAATAATATAAAAATGACTGCATTGACATGGTTAAATTCCTAGGACCCTCAGTTCTTTAGGAATGGACTAACTGGCTGGTATCATTGCTCACAAAATTGTCTTGTACTTGATGGAGCTTAGGCTGAGAAATAAAGTATATTTTAAAATTTTATTTTTTAATTCCATTTTGCATGAACTTTTTGAAGTCCCCTTGTATTTACTTTGAGAGAATTTTGCAAATATTTTAGTCTGCATGGATTCACCAGCAGCACATTGTCAATGCCCCAACAAGCTCTGTGTGAATTAGGCCTCATCTACGTGGGCTTATGTGGAATGGTCTGGGTAACACATGTGAACTCCAATAGTACAAGACTTCATATTTAGTTATTAGAACATTTTTGACCAGAAAAAAACCCTATTGATGCATTACTCTTGAGTTAAGCAAGCAACCCAAATGGACCAAACTGATGATAATGAGACTAACGTTAACAGTAATTTGTAAGCAGAAGACATGATAGCAACAACTGAAAACCACAGCTGGCAGAAAACAACATTAATGATACCATGAAATCACAATCTTCAGTAATCACCATCACCGAAAATGCCCCTAAATAAAGGCACCCCCCAAAAAATCATCCTTCAAAAGATTAGGTTGACTTACACTTAGATTCTTATAAAGTCTTTTGTATAGCATTCTCACGCTTGCTTTTTTTTTTTTTGTCTTTTTGTCTTTTTTCATGACCGGCAACGGATTGCAACCCTCGGTGTTGCCCCCGCACCTCACTCAGCCAGTGAGCGGCCGGTCTGTATGTGGG
>NW_007726779.1:565605-567208 GCF_000696425.1 Galeopterus variegatus | reverse complement strand
TACACTTAGATTCTTATAAAGTCTTTTGTATAGCATTCTCACGCTTGCTTTTTTTTTTTTTTTTGTCTTTTTGTCTTTTTTCATGACTGGCAACGGATTGCAACCCTCGGTGTTGCCCCCGCACCTCGCTCAGCCAGTGAGCTGCCGGTCTGTATGTGGGATCCGAACCCTCGGCAGGAGTGCCGCAGCGCTTCCCAAGTGGCGCACTGCAGCAGTGCACCACCGGGCCGGCCCATCACGCTTGCTTTTTAAATTAATGTTTTTATTGTGAATTTCTTTTTTACAAAAAGCAAGTTTCTTCTTTTAGGAAGCACAGTAGTCTGAAATGACCTCAATCAGTGCTTGGCTGGGATGCTCAGAGTGGCCACCTGGTTGAATCATTAACAGAAGACAAAAAAGGAAAGATGTTTAACACAGATTGAGTTATTCCAGAAGGAATGACCTCATATTCAGAGGCTAGGGTGTTAAAAATAAGACTTTTAAAAACCACATTAAAAGCAATAGGTTGTCTGTATTGTGTAAATTTACCTACAAAAGGAAGGAAAAAGAAACAGTGTTCTGATGTTATGTAAATAGATGCTTAGAGTTGGAGACAAAGCTTCCAGTGACCACATCCTGGGGAGTCAGAGCTGCTCAAAGAAATTAGAGGAAACAGAAGACCACACAATGTACTCTAGAAAACCATTAGACAGCTCAAAAGTGGTGTCAGTAATGACAAGAAAACTGGATGACAAATAGACACGTAAAGAGTTAGAATGAAACCACATGGGAGCAGGGGAAAAGAGCAATATGGTAATTTGGAATTTACACATACAATATCTGATTTTTGATGTGTGTAATGAAATTAATAAATTTCTTATTTTCAGTAAAGATCTGACTAATGTCTCATTAGATTTTTAAGGGTCTTTCTCATATGAAAATGGCTTTACTGGTCAGTGTTGCCTATTTTCAGGGGCATCAGGTAGCTTCATGAACATAGGTGAAGAATTTTTAGTAAACTAGTAACATGCTAATTTTAGTTAGTGAATACGAAACATTAGTCATCTGTAATGATTTATTTCATAATCTACAAGTAAACAGCCCACTGTTTTACACACAAAAAAATCAACAGAACTATGTCTCTGTTTCAGGTAGGAACCCAAACAAAGCTGGTTCTTTCAGGCCACTTCCATTTCCACCCCTCCTGGGAGGGAGAACTTGGAGAAGTCTTGGTATAGATGGACCAGTAATTGGGAGTGGCGTTTTCACTGCCATAGAATGAGCTAAAGGAGAGAATGAGCTAAAAGAGAGGAACGATACCTGTGAAGAATTAAAAAAAAAAAGAAAGAGTCACTGCCATAGAATGAGCTAAAGGAGAGAATGAGCTAAAAGAGAGGAACGATACCTGTGAATAATTAAAAAAAAAAAAGAAAGAGAGAGAAACTTGGGAAAACTCAGGGCTGGGGTCCACTTAATAACAAAAAGTTGGTGCCCCACTCTTTGGGGGATGCCAATCTACCTGGGGATAAAAACAAAACTAACACTTTGCTTGTTGGTGCAGCAGGTCCCTTTGAGAATGGAGGCTCTCAACCTGGGCTCCCTGTGGAGTCACGCGGTGGGGGGG
>NW_007726779.1:539896-565016 GCF_000696425.1 Galeopterus variegatus | reverse complement strand
GGGGGGGGCGGGGGCGGGTTCTTAAAGTCCTCCTGAGGCCCGAGGCCTGCTCCCAGGGATTGGGACCTAAGCAACTCAGGGTGTGGCTGGGGCATTTCTGGGATTTGGGAAGCCTCCCTCCCAGGTGAGCATCCTAGATGCCAGGACCAAGGATGGGGCAGGAACAGCCTTCTCAGTGATATTGGATACAACTCCTGTGCCCTGTGGCTCCTCTAGAAGGAGTCCAGACCCTTCCAGGGATGCTTGTGCCCACTGATCAATTGGAACAAAAGTCTCCTTAACCAAACTTGGGTTCAGCTTCTCTGCTTCCCTGTTCCCTGAACTGTGGCCCACCCTCAGCCTGAGCCTGCAGACAGCTCCCCAACAGAGGAAACCTCCAGGTCAAGCCTGCTCTGATCTGCCCCCTGCATCCATTTCACTCCCCTGACCCAGTTCTTTCTAGTTTTGTTTACTCCTCTACAAAAGGAAACCCTTTTGCCTAACTCTTGAGATACTTGCCGATCTCAGGGTTGGAGCATTCTACCTATTACAATAGGCTCCCCTCACCATTGCAATACACGCCCCCATTACAAGAGACCCCTCCTCCTGCACAACGGTCTCCCCCCCCCCACTGCAGTTGTCCCTGTCTTTCTGCAGCAGTATCCTTTCCAACAAAGTCCTTTGCTAAATCAGATTTATTTTTTATTTACAGTATATATCTTATGTCTTTTTTGGATTAACCTGTCACGGTCCCACAGGAGAAAATGTAAATTTAAAACTGTGTGAGACATAGGGCACTTATCGTCAAAAATATCTCGTGAATTGCTGTTATTGTCTCAATGATTAAGGCACAGTTATGACGACAATATAAGCAGAGCATAAGTTTCCATACAATTGTAACGTCTGTGTTTAGTAGCCATTTACTGAAAATGCATATATTAATGGCACGGAAGGATTCGAGAACCTATACCCTCCACCCCCGCATGCACACACACATGTGCACACACACAGTTATGCACACGCACACGCACACAGAGCTCACGGTCTAACAGACCCTCCTCCCTGTTGTCTTCATCAGCACGACTTCACCATGGCAGGCAACTATTACCGTAGCTCCCTGAAGCCCCATTGTGTCTGAGATGGAAAGTATAATGGACAACTCTAAGATTCTTCCCAGCACCTTGCTTCAAAACCCTCTCCTGGCTGTTTGCACCACTCCTGTGACCTTTGCCCAATTCTAATCATGCCCCCCACACACCTGCCATGCAATAAATGCCCTGCCTCAGGCCAGACTTCAAATTTATAATAAATGCCGACCTTGTTTTCCTCTCAGGAGACACTCCCCAGCTCCGTGGATCTGGCGCTGCCCAACTGTGGTGGGCAGCCAGCTCAGCGTGTCTCACCGACAGGTTGTGGTGGGGACACACCCCGCAGGCTGCTCTAATGTGCCCATTTTGTCCAGGTATCTGTTGGGGAATGAGACAGTTCAGCATCAGTTTGATTTCTATTCTCTGATTTATAAATGTACGTGCTGGGCAAACATGCCTGCCTTAGGTAAGTAGGTGGAGATAAAGGGCTTTGTAAAGCCGCAGCGCTCACTCTGAAGTCCTTCCAAGCTATAGCCCAGAATAGCATAATGGAAGCCACACCTCTAGGGTCACAGCCTGGCTCTGCCATTTATGAGAAGCGTGACCTAGGGCAGGTATTAATCTCCTCATGCCTCGGTTTCTACACTTATCAAGTGGGGCCAGCACTAGAGTAGGCCCCCCTCATCCAAAAGAGATATGTTCCCAGACCCCCAGGGGATGCCTGAAACTACAGGTAGTACTGAACTCTACATGTACTACATTTTTTCCCTACATATTCCAAGTTTTGATGTCAGAAGCTCATGCATTTGGAGACACCTTGGTTCAAATCCCAGCCAAGCTGCTAAAGTTCACTTTATAAATTAGGCTCAGTAGCAGATTAACAACAGGAACATGATAAAATAGAACGATTACAACAATATAGCCTAATACAAGTTATGGGACGTGGTCTCTCTCAAAATGTCTTGCTGTTCTGTCCCTACCTTCTTCTTGTGGTGTGTGATCTGATAAGATACCTCCTGATGGGATGAAGCCAGGCGAAGAACCTGGGGCATTGCTGATGTCGCCTTAGGCTGCTATTGACCTTGAAGTCAAGCACTGCCACAGTGGATCTGATAACTGAGGCAACCATGGCGTGACCAATGGGCAAGCAGCATAGACAACATGGACATACCGGACAGAAGGACGATGCACATCCCTGGCAGGACAAATCAGGATGGCACAGGATTTTATCACACTACACAGGATGGCAATTTAAAACTTATGAATTGCTTATTTCTGGAATTTTCCATGTAATATTTTGGGACTATGGTTGACTGAAACTGCAGAAAGCAAAACTGTGGATAAGGAGGGTCTACCATGTCCATCTCAGGGGTTGAGAGGATTCCTGGGTCCGTGTCAGGTTCTCCAGGGAGCCCTGGCACACACCAAGGGCGCTATGTGTTATGTAATTGCCAACATACTTTTAATGATCTCTCAGTTGACAACTCATTTAGGGCCTTCCTTGGCTCTGTTTAAGGCCAAGAACTGGAAACCTGATGTGCAGGATCCCAGCCCAGTCCTGGGGCTGCTCACACCTGCTGTCTCCTCTCTCTTTAGCCAGGGGGGATGGGCGAGGTCAGGAGGTGGAAGGGGAGGGAGGCGGTGTCCTCAGATGCCTCTCTGCAGACGAGTTTGGGCAGGGAGGCTAATCTGGAAGATGAATATCTACCTATTGATTACTTTAAAGCTATCCCTGCCCTCTGGCTCTTGCAAGTGTCCATGGCTCTAGGGGCATGCCTGAGGCTGTTAGAAGCCTCCAGTTTCGAGGCCCATCTTCCCAACCCCCGCCTGCAAACCTTAACTAGGAAATCTTCCATCCCTTCTGGGACAGCTCCCTCCTAGCCTGGGCTCAGAGCCGGCAACAATAGGACACTTGCATTTAAATGCAGCTCCTGCCCCAGAGCTCTCCCCTCCTCTAAATCTGCTCACATTATCAGTCTCGGCAAGGATCTGGGATCTGTGCAGCAAGGCTCGTCTCCCTGCTGCTGTTCTAACAGAAATGTCAGCGGCAACGTGAAGGGGGCATGGCAGGAGAGATGTTTCCTGACCTGAGTTGTCAGAAACTCGTGCGTTCAGAGACCTCGGTTCAAATCTTAGCCAAGCTGCTAAAAAAGCATGTGCCAACTCCAGCGACTTAGCATCTTTGAGCGTCTTTCCACTCCTCTGCAAAATAAAAGCTCATATGGACCTTGAAGGCTGTAAGGATTCCTTAGATAAGAGCAGGACCTGGGCTGGAACAGATGCTCAGGTAGGTCTCAGATTGGGAGAAAACAGTTCAGGAAATTTGCATGCGTGCCGGGATAAGTAAGCTGCCACTCTCAGGGGCTCTGCCTGTCTGTCTGTCACTGGCCAAGTCTCCTGGTAACCCAGATAGGAAGGCAGATATCCCCTATTCCTGCACTCCCAAGAGCCTCTACCCCACCCAGGCTCCCTACAGCCTTCCTGTCAGTGGCCTCCCTGCATGACCCAATTATAACTGCATCTGTTCTGCTAGCACATATCTGTCACTCTAGAATGGAAGTGTCCCTAAGGCTGGGGATTCTAGGGGTGGGGGCCAGGCAGAGAGCAGATGA
Organism: Galeopterus variegatus; assembly: GCF_000696425.1. Classification (NCBI taxonomy): domain Eukaryota; kingdom Metazoa; phylum Chordata; class Mammalia; order Dermoptera; family Cynocephalidae; genus Galeopterus; species Galeopterus variegatus. The sequence continues at coordinate 561,337 of NW_007726779.1, read as the reverse complement.
GCTCTCCTCTGCCTCAGGTCTCTCCAAACCTACTGCCTCACAAAGCCAGGTCCCAGTAGCATTTATTGACCGGTCCCTCTTTCTGCCACTGTTTTATTATGCCCCCTTGAGCTTCGATCAGTTTCCCCCAATGTGTGGGTCTGTTTCTTGGGTTTCTACTCTATTCTATCTGATGTTCTCTGAACAGTTCCATGTGCTGTAATTCTATTTATTCATTATCAATCATGATATCTGAGAGGACACGTTCTCCTTTCTCTCTCCTTCTTCTTTATGATTTTTGGACTTCTGTTCTTCATGTGAATTTTATGATCAGCTTAGCAAGATATTTGGAAAGCCCGTAGGAATTTTGCTCACACAAAAATCACAACATCACACACAAAAATCAGTGGCATTTCTATTCACCAATAGTGAACATGCAGAAAGGGAAATCAAGAAAGCTTGCCCATTTACAATAGCCACCAAAAAAATAAAATACTTAGGAATTGAGTTAACCAAGGATGTGAAAAATCTCTATAATGAGAACTACAAAAAACTGCTGAGAGAAATTAAAGAGGACACAAGAAGATGGAAAGATATCCCATGCTCTTGGATTGGAAGAATCAACATAGTGAAAATGTCCATACTACCCAAAGTGATACACAAATTCAATGCAATCCCCGTCAAAATTCCAATGACATTTTTCTCAGAAATGGAAAAAGTTCTCCAGACATTTATGTGGAATAACAAAAGACCATGCGTAGCCAAAGCAATTCTGAGCAAAAGAAATAAAGCTGGAGGCATAACACTACCTGACTTTAAACTATACTACAAAGGTATAATAACCAAAACAGCATGGTACTGGCATAAAAACAGACAGACTGATCAATGGAATAGAATAGAGAATCCAGAAACCAACCCACACACCTACAGCCATCTGATCTTTGACTAAGGCACCAAGCCTCTACCCTGGGGAAGAGACTCCCTCTTCAGCAAATGATGCTGGGATAACTGGATATCAATACACAGGAGAATGAAACTAGACCCATACCTCTCACCATATTCCAAAATCAACTCCAAATGGATTAAAGAATTAAATACACACCCTGAAAAAATAAAAGTTCTCAAAGAAAACATAGGAGAAACACTTCAGGAAGTAGGACTGGGCACAGACTTCATGAATATGCCCCAAAAGCATGGGCAACCAAAGGAATAATAAACAAATGGGATTATATCAAACTAAAAATCTTCTGCACAGCAAAAGAAACAATTAACAGAGTTAAAAGAAAACCAACAGAGTGGGAGAAAATATTTGCAAAATATACATCTGACAAAGGATTAATATCCAGAATATACAAGGAACTGAAACAACTTTACAACAAAAAAACAAGTAACCCAATTAAAAAATGGGCAAAAGAAGTAAATAGGCATTTCTCAAAGGAAGGTATATGAATGGCCTACAGACACATGAAAAAATGCTCAACATCACTCAGCATTTGGGAAATGCAAATCAAAACCACACTGAGATACCATCTCACCCCAGTTAGGATGGCTAAAATCCAAAAGACGCTGAAAGATAAATGCTGGCGTGGTTGCGGAGAAAAAGGAACTCTCATACATTGTTGGTGGGAATGCAAAATGGTGCAACCCCTATGGAAAATGGTTTGGAGGTTCCTCAAACAGCTGAAGATAGATCTACCATACGACCCAGCTATCCCACTACTGGGAATATATCCAAAGGAATGGAAATCATCAAGTCGAAGGTATACCTGTTCCCCAATGTTCATCCCAGCACTCTTTACAATAGCCAAGAGTTGGAACCAGCCCAAATGTCCATCATCCGATGAGTGGATACGAAAAATGTGGTAGATCTACACAGTAGAATACTACTGAGCTATAAAAAAGAATGAAATACTGCCATTTGCAAAGACATGGATGGACCTAGAGAGAATTACATTAAGTGAAACAAGTCAGGCACAGAAAGAGAAATGTCACATGTTTTCACTTATTTGTGGGAGCTAAAAATAAATAAATAAATAAATATACAAACAACCTGTGGGGGGCGGGGAGAAGACACAACAATTACAATTCCTTGAAGTTGATAGGGCAAGTGAACAGAAAGGACATTGCTGGGAGGGAGTGGGGAGAGGGAGGAGGGAGGGATGGAGGTTTCGATAATGGGCCACAATATCAACCACATTGTATATTGACAAAATAAAATAAAACAAAAAACTAAAATAAAATTTTAGAGATAAAAAAAATAAATAAAGCCACAAATATGTCAACCTGTAAAAAATAAAATAAAATATAGATCAGCATTTCTAGTCTCCTCCACAAGTACACGTGGACACACTGAAACCACACTTCCAATTACCTCCTGCTGCTGTCGTCGCCTATAGTTTGTGTCTAACCAATTTTAAACACACAAAAAACACGTATGTGCATGTGTGTGTGTGCTTTTTTCCGTATCAGTTTTTTTTTCCTTCCTGCTGTACAAATGTGTGTGCCCCAAATGTGGTGGGGTTAAACAATACACATTCATTACCTTAAAGTACCAGAGATCAGAAGTGACACGGGACTCACTGGGCTAAAGCCACAGTGTCAGCAGGGTTTATTTCTTTCTGGAGGTTCTAGGGGAGAAAATCTTTCTTTGTATTTATTTTCCGGCTCATAGAAGCTGCTCCCACAAACCTTGGCTCATGGCCCCTTCCTCCATCCTCAAAGCCAGCAAGGTTGCATCTCTGACTCATTCTGTGGTCACACCTCTCTTCTCTTGACCCCGGAAGGTTCTTTCATAATTAGGTTAGACCCACCTGAATGATCCAGGACAATTTCCATCTCAAGTCCCTTAACCTGAACCATATTTGCAAACTCCCTTTTGCCACATAAGGTGACATATTCACAGGGTCTGGGGATTAGGGGGTAGGCATCTTGGGGGGCAGTTATCCCACCTGCCACACTCTCTGTCAACTGGAAATGTAATTTCCTGTTATTTTATCAACTTCTGTGCTCACCATTATGTCTTGAATCACCAGCCTTTCCCTAGTTTCGATTTACTCCTTACTTAAGGATTTATATTAATATTCGATTAATGGGAGATAGTAAGTGGAAAAAACTCAACTAATTTTTCATTGTCTGAAAGTATCTTTATTTTCACTTTACTCTTGAATTTAACTATTGCTGGGTCTAAGATTCTACTGTGACAGTTTTTTGAAGCTCTTTCTCACTCTGGTGTCTATTACTGGTGATGAAAAATATGCTGTCCGCTAATTTTTGTTCCTCTATCAGTAATCCACCTGCTCTCTCTGGTGCTTTTTAAAAATTTCCCCTCATCCTTAATGTTCAGAAGTGCTGTTGTAACATCCCTCATCAGGCCTCATTTTTGGGGGTGCTAACCCCGTGGGTGTTACAGCCAGATCGTGAATCCCCAGCAATCGTCAGCCAGTGACCTCAATGCCTGGGTGGCTCACCCCAACCTGCTCAGAATATTACATTTTTATCTTGATAGGTAAGTGGTTTTTAACCCTAGGAAAATTTTTGAAAGGAAATAGAGAGCATAGTTGAATTGATGTTGAATTTGATGAAGCCTAAGCTTCAGGTCCTTCAACCGTGTGAGCCCCTTCTAAGGCCGCGGAGGCCTTCGTATTCATAAATTTGTACTGGAGATCAGAAGTGTACTTAAGTGTTTCTCTTAAATAGAGGCCCCAAATGGTATACACAGAATCCTACCAGATCCCCAATAGAGATGATGAAAAAACAAGAATATCAACACTTAAAAAAAATTCAGTTAGGGAATGTGTAGGTTTGGTGTTTAAGATGTTTGTAATATGTAAGAGATTTTGCACTACTTCAGGGACATAACAAATTGGATTCATGATTCCAATTTAATGTGTTTATGAATAATTGATTTAGATCTATGATATCATTTTGAAAGAATTTTATTAAGTTGTTAAAATTATTAAAATATTTAAGGCAGATTATTAATGACTATACATACTTATAAGTTTATGCTGTAAAAATTGTGTAGGTACTTGGAAATTTTTGTTTGTTAGACAACTGAAGTACTTAAAATGAAAATTAAAAAAAAATTTTTTAAGAGTATAGGTATGGCAGGTTTATTTATTTATTTATTTTAAGTTTATTTATTAATATTACTTTTTTTTACATTCTATGATGTTGTTGTGGTGCATTGGGGGGGGAGGAAATAGGGTGGGAGAAGGAGGAGGGGGCAGGGTCGAGGCCTGTGGCACCCTCGTTTCTGCACGGGAGACCAGGGGGTTTCCAGCAGTGGCTTGGTCATTGCTGGGCTGGGTGCAGATGTCAGAGGGGTGTGGTTGAAACCTTCACCCCCTCACCACCCCAGCTCAGGAGCCTGGAGCACTTCCTGCGGCCACTCAGTGGTCATTGCTGGGCTGGTTCCAGGTATCAGTGGAGCATGGCTGAAGCCATTGGTCCCCCTCTCTCAGGACTGGTTTCAGGTGTCAGGAGGGCATGGCTGATGCCCCCAGCACTGCCCTCTCCCTGGCTTGGTAGCCTAGGGGATTTCTGGTCCTTCTAGATTTTATAGGTATTCTTTGGTGATGAGAGTACTAGTTAATATCAAACTTTGTCTCTGATCTGTGGTGGGTATTTTGCTTTTTCTTTCAGTTCTGTGTTGGATGATTTGCTGTTCCTACCACTTAAACTGTGCACTGGAATTAATTTGTTGTCCTTTGCCTACTTCTAAAATGGGGTAACTTCCTGTGGGGACCAGCACTTGAGCTCTGTGGTTGAGCTAAATTGCTGCTTTGCTGCTGATTCCCTGGGGAAGGCTTTATGTACAGCTCAGGTTTTAATGGTGGACTATGTAGGTGCTTCCAGGACTCATGAGATTTGGTACACCTGGGTTGTATAGGAACTCTGGTCTGGGCCTGAGTCTTTTTGGTAAACTGTAACCCCTGCAGTTCCAAATTCCTGACCAGTCTCCTCTGAGTGGTCCTATGCTGATTGAGGGGCAGATCAGCTGTGCTGGCTGTGTCCTAGTGTTCCCCTGGTGGCCCATCCCCCCTACGTCCATGCTCCAAACTCTTTCCATGGGACAGGCCATGTGCAGTTCCCTTGCAATGACTCAACACTCTGAGTGGCTCCTTTTTTTCAGTTGTTTTGGCTCCTCACTCCTATGTAGGTCCACGGGAACCCTATTAGTGGTCTTGCAGGCCTGGGGGCCACCAAGGCCCTCTTCTCCCCTGCAGCCTCCAAGCAACTCCATCCGAAGGGCATAGCTGCAGCTTTTGCCAGCTCCTGCTCTGTGCACTCAGCAGCTCCAGCCTTGAAGCAGCCAGGGCTCAGAACAGTCAGAGTGGTTCTTTCTCTCATCGTGGCTTCTCCTGCCTTCAGGCACTCTGTAGGTCTCTCCCCCTTTTCCCCTGAGCTCTAGTGGCCCCAGATTGGCTGTCATTGCTTTTTAGTAGTTGTAAATTTGTTGATTTGTGGGAGAGAATGACACTGGGGACTGTCTATTTCACCATCTTAACCAGAACCCCCCAAAATAAAGATATTTTAAAATAATAAATGCAATACAAAATGTTTAAGGACATTTAATTTTAAAACTTTTTAAAGCCCCCCCCCCAGTGATTATCAAAATTCTCCGGGTTTATAAGTAGAATAAAGGAAATCAAACATAAAAGCCTAAGAAAAGCCAGGTTTTAAGATTTATAACTATTGAAAAATCAAATATTACATTTTTAAAAAAGTAGTTGCAAATCATTTCTTCTTGTGCATAAAAAATGTCCTCCATGGCACCACAAAATCCAAATAGAGAAATAGGAGTTGCTCCTCCGATTACCTCTGTGAGTGGACTTCACATGCCTGTTTTAAAGTCTATGTCAGGTTTTCTGTGAAATTCATTCACCTGGTGGGAACTCACATTCTACCTCTGGGCTTTCCTGTCTGCCTCCCAGTGCCAGAGTCTGCTCTGGAGTTGTGGTGTTCTCCTCTCGAGGAGCGCTGTTATTTCTTTTCTCTCTCTGGATTTCTGTGGCTGCCTGCTCCTGGCCCACTGGTCCCTGTCCAGACCAGGCCTACTTAACTGTGGCATTCCAGGCCCCAGCCCTGATGTCACTGAGCTGTCCCTGGCACAACAGCTTGGCTTTTCCATCCAGCTGAAGACATTGTCTGTCCCCGTGCCTCCCTGGCCCATTTCCTATAAACATTTCAGGAGAGAGGTCATAGCATTTTAATCTAGCCTATGGCCATTTGCCATGTGAACAGTCTGTGTAGCTGTCAAGTCACCACTGAAAGAAACAGCTCACCTGATGAATTTCCTGGGCCATAGATTTCCCAGCCTCAAGACTGTAAGAAATAAATTTCAGTTCTTTATAAATTACCCAGTTTCAGGTATTCTGTTACAAGCAACAGAAATGGACTAATATACACAGTCAGTTATTACTGTGTTTTTAGATCACCCCCCTAAAATAAAAGCTTTGAAGCACCAGTCACTGAGCCAGCTTCTGTTTTCTTCTTGATATATATTTCTGCAGCATTTAAACTATTTTCAGATTTATCTGCTTCTTTAATATCCAAAGAAAAAGAAAAAGAAAAACTTCAAAACACTCACTGGCAAGGAGGGACATTCTCAGCCCTTATCTGACTTGACCTCAGCTCCCCCTGACACACACGTTTTCACAGGTTTCCATGTCCCGCCTGTGTTAGTCTGCCAGGCTTCTGTAACAAAATACCAGCAATGGGGGGTGGGCATGGAGGGGGACAACAGACATTTAATGTCTCATGGTTCCAGGGCCTGGAAGTCTGAGATCAAGGTGTGGCAGGGCTGGTTCCTGAGGCTTCTCTCCTTGGCTTGCAGATAGTGTCCTTTCCCTGTGTCCTCACATGGTCATCCCTCTGTATGTGTCTGTGTCCTGACCTTGTCTTCTTATAAGGACACCAGTCATTGGATCAGGGCCCACCCTAATGACCTCATTTAACATTAATCACCTATTTAAAGACCCATCTCCAAATATAGTCACATTCTGAGGTCCTGGGTTCAGGACTTCAACACTTGGATTTTTGGGACAAAATTCAGCCCACAGCATCCCTTTGCCCGGCTTTCTTCCTGTCCCTTCTCAGAGTTCTCTGCTTTCCCCCAGGGCACCATCTGGGGTTCCCTTCTCCAGTCTGATTTCCTTGATGATCCCAGCCAACCTAATGGTTTTCGATTTTCGATATTGTGTCTACCTCCACGTGCAAATGACTCCCACATTTCCACCTCCAGCTCAGACTTCTCTCCACAACTGCAGCTGCAGGTATTCAGTTACTTCATTAATGTCTCCATTGGGGTATCTGGTATACTTCACAGATTTAACTTGTCCAAACCTGAGCTGTTCCTCTCCCCATAGACTTGCTCCTTCCCATCTCAGCTGATGGCAACTCCATCCTCCTAGCTGCTCAAGCCAAAAACCCTGCGGTCATAACCACCTGGGTGCTGTCTCGCCTCACTAGTAATTAGAGAAAGACAATGAGCTCCCAGTGCCTTCCTTTTGAACTAATTAAATGGGGCACAGAGCGTGGGCATTGCGTTGGTGCACGGCTGGCCAGAGGGTCTGTGCTTGGTCCTGCCTCCCCCTGTATCTGTAGAAGCAGAGGCCAGAGGGCCCAGAGGGGGCCAGGTGGACGGCCTTCCCCGCAGGTCTGCACTGGCTCGCGTCTGGCTTCTGGCAACAAGTTCAGAACTCACAAGCCCTGCAGAGAAGCCAGCTTGGTTTCAGAACCTCACATTGAGCTCAGAGGGGGGTTTGCCAGGAAGCCGGGGAAGCTGGAGCTTCAGAGCCCTGGGAGGAAGCTCACGTGGCCATAACATTTTGCAAATGTTGCACAGTAAGGCATTTTAGTTACAATCCTGAGGATTACTGTTTCTTCCCCTTCATGCTCTCCCTCCTCTTGAACTCCCCTGACAACATTGCATCGGCCAAGGCCCGCTGGAAGGTGTGGAGGGGAGGCTGAGGTGGGGATACGCTCAGCTTGGCATCAGTGAGTAATTCTGATGTTGTCTGCAGTCATGTGCAGGTAATTTGTGGTTAACTCCAAGGTGTGGGAATGACTTTCAGGAACACTTCTACCACCCACGGTGCCAGCTGGGGGACAAGAACGCAGGGCCAGGCATCTCCCCAACACGAGCACAGCATGTCCTGCAGGGAGTGGAGCAGAGAAGAGAGGAGAGCCCTGGACGACAGCGCTGGAAGCCACTGTGCGGGGGCCCTTCCGCTCAGCAGAAGCAGTGAGGTGGGAGGCCAGATCACCAAATCCCCGCCTTGCAGAGGGGGAGACTGAGGCTGGGGCTCAGGGGTTGGTGCTATTTTAAACTGTTATTATAAGAAGCAGAGTGTATACAGCTCAAAAATGTAGTTTAAAAGGTATTATAGAATTAATAAAACTATTGGGCTGGCCAGTTCACTCAGTTGGTTAGAGCCTGGTGTTGAAAATACCAACTTTGTGTCACGGGTTCAGAACCCCGTACCTGCCAGCCGCCAAAAAAAAAAGAAAAAAGATAACGCTAAGGTCGAGGGTTCAGATCTTTGAACCAGCCAGGCATCAAATACAGATATTTTTATATATATATATATATATATGTAGATATTTATATATTTTTGATCTATTTATATATCTATATATAGATATATAAATAAAAAATAATAAAAATAAAAATCTATCGCATTATTTTTCTGGGTTTGCATCAAATACAGATATATATATATATATATATGTAGATATTTATATATTTTTGATCTATTTATATATCTATTTATAGATATATAAATAAAAAATAATAAAAATAAAAATCTATCGCATTATTTTTCTGGGTTTGTGATATTGTTAGCTTTTTAGAATGAGGAATTTATTATGAGTTCTTTTCTCATCTTAAATAAATATCTGCTTTTGATCTGCCCTAGTATTTTTCATTTGTGTCCTATGCCTGGAGGAGGCTTGCCCCAATTGTATAAGCTTCCTCTTCTACGAAAACCACAGGGTCTCCTGTACACATGTGCCTCATGGTCCCTCGACAGTGCTACATGCCTGGGCTTGTGCACAGTCAGTGCGTCCTGCTGCTGTCGACACAAGGAAGAGCCTGAATGAGCCAATACCAAAGAATACCGGTCCCACCTCGCCCCACAGCCTGTCCAGCTGGCTGGGACTGTGGCTTTATGTTTTGTTCTGTGCACTGGTTTAGAGCTTTCCTCTTTTCAAAGCACTTCCAGATCTGCCATTTCACATGACCACTGCACAAAGCGGTGAGGTGGGAGGCCCGATCACCAAATCCCTGCTTTGTAGAGGGGGAGACCAAGGCTGGGGCTCAGGGGTTGGCAGGTGGCCACTCTGCTGGGAACTGGGGAATCTGAACCTACATTTCTTGGGCTCTAGTCCTTGCCTGGATTTGCTGACATCTCCAGTGGCAGCCAGCACGTGGCTAAGAAAACATTCCTTCTGGGCTCCATAGGTGGGGCTGGCCCAACTGGAAAAACCAGTGGCCCAGGTTCTGGATGACCACAGCTGACCAGGGGAAGAAGAGAAGTGTTTCCAGAGGCGGTAGTGAGAAAAGAAGGGGAAAAAAAAAAGTGAGAAAAAACAGAAAGCAAAGACGCTAAATCACTCAACAAGTACACAAAAACCACCGCATTCCCTGCTGGTGGAATGACAGAAACGGGTCCTCCACGGCACCGGGCTGCAGGCAGCAGGCCCAGGAAGGGTCGGACACACAGCATCTCTGTCTTTTCTCCTCCTGGCTGAGATCCTGCCTGCTCTCCTGGCTTCTCAACTGTGTCCCAGCTCCCAACCCAACTCTCGAATAGGACCAGCAATGCTCTTCTCCTAACAGCCTTGCCCCTGATTGGCGTTTCCTCAGGGGCTTAAAAATAGTGTTGGAAATTCAGGAACCCAACCTCCTGCTGTGGTTGTCTGGGGGGTGGGGGGGCTGCCCTTAGGGTTCATGCCTGGGTGTGAGTTAGCAGCACCAATACCACCTAAGCTGGGGGGCCTGGCCTGAGCCTCCTCTACCTTCTCACCACATGGCGCCCAGTCCGACCACACTGAGGGGGATGCATAGACTGGACTCCACGCCCTCCCCTATCCCCAATCCTGGCCCAGCCTTGACCACCATGCAACTTCTAAAAACATGCCCAATCCCTGTGCCTCATCTGTAAGACAAGGCTCCTAACACCTAACCGTCGGTGTTATTCTGAGGATCTAATGAGATGATATTCAGAAAGCACGTATCAAGGTACTAAGCACATGGCAGACCCTCTTGAAACTTAAAAAAAATTAAACCTATTTGATTACAACTCCATTATAAATAATGAACATTTTTTTTCCCTTTTTTGTCTTTTTTCGTGTCCGGCAACGGATCGCAACCCTCGGTGTCGTGCCCGCACCTCGCTCAGCCAGTGAGCGGGAACCAGTCTGTATGTGGGATCCGAACCCTCGGCGGGAGTGCCACCGTGCTTCCCAAGCGGCGCACTATAGCAGTGCGCCACCGGGCCGGCCCAATGAACATTTTTTATTTGAATAATTATTGTATTTATTTAGTATAGCTGATATCACAGGTTATACTTTCCAAAAATATTGGCCATGAACTCTCCCTTCTGACATATTTTCCTCTTGCTTTGGGTGTCTTTCTTTCACTGCTGCAGAATGAAAACCAACGTAGCACCAGGAAATTCATTCATCCTCCCAAACTCCTCCCCGGTAAAATAGCGCTTTGTTAAGATCTTCCTTGAAGAAATTACAGTAGCCGAGGAGCTGTAAAACAGTCATGCATGTGGTTCTCTTACATTAACTATTTATTATATTGCAGGAGGCAGGAAAGCGTTTTTCACGTAGAGATCCAGCTATCATGGGGTAGGGACAAATCTCCGTGGCTCCATCACCAATGCCAGGGTGAAACGATGAGTTTAAAGATTATAAAGAACCAGGCAAAGATATCCAGAATTGGGCCACAGGCTCCTTTCCCAAGTCCTGGCCCTCGGCATTCCGATTTATCTGGCTGGTTTCTTTTGCTCCCACCCTCTGGTTTGACATCAGGCTATCATCACAGTGATTCTAGAAAGGCAGAAAAACCTTTTCTCTGTCTACCTTTGGGTTGACCTGGGTCTGGAGAACACAGGTGAGAGAGTTCTGACAATTGCCAGATGCTGTCTAAGTGCAATAACGACAGGCTGTGCTTATTCGGAATCCAGCAAGCATGGTGCTAATGCCTTTTATACCTGTGTCCTTTCATCTTGTCCTAATCCTATGGAGTAGATTCCATTTGTCTCATGTCATGAATGAGGTAACCGAAACTTAGAATTTAAGTAACTTTTCTAGATTATACATCTCACAAATGACAGTGCGAGGGCTGAAACCAGTTGTCTGATTTGAAAAATCAATATCTTAACGCACTTGAACTGAGCACACTGGTCAGCTAGCCCCTCTTTATGGAAGCTCTACTTGTCTCAAGACTGAGTTACACTGGGATCAGGAGGTGTCCAGGGGTCATGCTGTCTGGCCTCACAGAGCTTTTATCCCCAGCAAAACTGTCTCCTGAGTAAGGAGCTGCTGCTGTTATTTCTTTTTTGGTGGCTGGTCAGTATGGGGATCTGAACCCTTGACCTGAACTGTTATTGTTGATTACTTGAAATCATCCTGGTTGCTGTTTGCTTTTCCCCTTGCCTCTCTTACTATCTTACACTCTCCCTCTCCCCTCTCCACCCCAGCCAGTGCCATCCCATGCTTCTGCACTGGTATGCACCGATGGATCCTGCTCCCAGCACTTCCCCAAGTATCCTTCAGGTGCCTGCCTCTGCCCATCACCCCGCCATGCCCAGCAGTCCCCTAACCTTGCCATACTCCCCCCACAGGCCGTCCAGCCACCTGGCCCGGTGAGGACTCTCAGATTCCCCACTCAGTGCTTCCCGATGCTCATATGCAGCATTTGAAAGGAAGATTCCATAGCTTTCACTATAACATAAAATACAAGACCAATTATTGCTTGGGTATGTAGACCCTTCTACTCCTTGTCTAAAGGACAGAATCTAAATTCAGTCCCTTTTTAATGTCCATGCTGAGGGCACTGCAGGGGCAGCAAGCTGGAGCTGGGGGTGGGAGTGTGGGGGATTGTAGAGCTTTGTCAAAAAGTTTCTTTATGACTCGAAATTTAAGCCTAACTGCACAGCGTCAGTGTAAAAGCTACAAGGCAGAAGATGTGGCTTGAATATTTTATTTCTATTTTGGTGATTTTTACTGAAATTAGTAAAAGAAGTCCAGGGAGACAGTAAGCCATACTGCACAAAAACATAGGACCACAGAGCAGGTGCTTCGAAGCAGAGGCAGGCTCAGGCTCTCTTCTACGGAAGAGGTGGCTTTTTCTTTTCCTGATGTGGGGAAGAAACTGGGATAATGGTCAGACTTCTCCCCTGCAGTGTCCTGGGCACCTTCTTTGTTCTTAGGCTCTGGGTGAAGCGCAGATGGCACCTGGCTCCAGGAAGCCTGCAGTCTCCTCGTGACAGCAGGAGGAGGCAGAGGGGGTCTCTCCAGGGTGACCCACCCCCAGACCCACTCAGAAGCTTGCTCATGGATGTGGGCCCTTCAGAGAGGTTCCCTCCAGATCTAGGTGGGTTTCTGAGAAGCCCAGGACCACCGTCCCCAGCATTTAATCAACTTAAGAGCTGTTCCCAGACTTCCTCCCTCCCTTACCCCAAAATCGTGTTTCTAAGGCGTTTCAGCTTTGGAAATAGAGCTTAGCTTCCAGGTCTGAGGAGGAAAGTGAGCCATTTCAGGTTATTTTTATGGTTAGTCTAACTCAGACGATTTAAAAAAGAAAAGACAGCGTTATCACAAACTCTTCTTGTCATCTCTGTGAGTGAATATACATGGTAATGGTTTCACATATTTATCATCTTGGAAGTGAAGGAAAGGCAGGCGGGGCTCCCAGGGCCGTCTCCACACCACGAGACTGCAGGCAGTGCCCCCAGGGCAGGGTGTGCAGAGGGCTATGGCCTGGACAGCTGCGCTGTGTATGTGGTTCCCCCGGAGGGCAGGAGCACCCGTCCGGAGAAGTCACAGTGCAGAGCTGGCCCTCACCCTTCTGGCTGAGACCTGACTTCTCAGCCCACCAGAGACAAAGCACCCCTTGGAGACAGCTGCACAGTCCCCAGGCCCAGAGACTTCTGGGTGGGGGCTGCAAAGTGTGGTCTGGACTACTGGCCTTAGCCTTACCCCAAACTCCCCAGACCACTGCCTCTCTGGAGGCAAGGCCCAGAAAGTTGCATTTTTGAAGTCTGGCTTTCTCAGTGATTCTTATATGGAATGAAATTTGAGAATTACTGAAGATGTTACAGACACATACATACATACATACATACATATATGTATCAATGTGATTGAGGACCAGAGTCATTTTCTGACCAGAACATTCTGTCCCTTAGATGAGGTCCCTGTGTCTCCAGCCCTCAGCCCACCCCTGGCTGGGGGAGCCCCGTTTTCAGATCTGGACCTCCTTTCCCCACTGACAGCTGTCGTGTGCCTCTGTGATGGCATGTTTCTGACCTTCCTCAGCTGGTCAGCCCTCTCCCCAGTGGCACGTTCTTCTGTTTGTATAACTGTGTGCATGCTCTCAACTGGATTAAGACAAGGTCTTGCTGGCATTGAGCTATTTTTATCCTTTAAATGTGACATTGGATACCTACGCTCTAACACGCTGTGAGTTGGCTTCTGAAGTTTCATCGTCAGAAAGCAATTATTTCATTATTTTCAACTTTTTAGGTCATATCCCTGTCATTCCAGGACAACACTTATTTAAAAAAAAAAAAAAAATCCAGGGCTGGCTGGTTAGCTTAATTGGTTAGATAGAGTGTGGCATTATAACACCAAGGTCAAGGGTTAGGATACCCACGGTCAAGGGTACGAGACAAAAGAAAACAAAAACAAAAATTGAAAATCCTGTTGTTTCACTTCATCTTACTATTATAAACAAGATCATGTGTTCACCTGATTCCATGCTATGACAATATTAATGGTTTTGCATGTGCCTGGATATTTTCAATGTTAATTGATATATTTTTCTTACATTTTTTTCTTTTCCCCTCCCTCAAGGCAGACTGGAGCCGGCTCGGGACTTTATTTCTCAGGAGAAGGACTTTATTTCTCAAACAGACAGAGTGACCATCAGTTCTTTCTGGCTTTTCCTCTACCATCCCAGGGGAACGGGAGCTTCTGTGGAACAGAAGGCGCCTCTCGCTGGAGCTTGTGTACTGAGACCCTCCCTGCCATCAGTCAGCACTTAGGTTTGCTTTGGGTTCCCCTATTGCTGGGCACCTAGGTGATGTCCGCCTTTGCCCTTTCCAAGAGCGCTGCTGTAAGTGTGAAGTGTTTCATCTTTTGTTTCCTTTGGAAGTTCCCCCACCCCACCTTCAGGGAATATTTCTGGGGATATGATTTTATAACTCTTGCTACATAGTTTGTGAATGTTCAACAGAATCTAATTTGTTTTCAGTGCCATCTACAACAAAAGAGTGTTTCTATTCCTCACTTCCCTGGCAGCATTGGGTTAATTTTCATTTATTTTTACTATCTTGTTAAGTATGTAGGACTTCAAAGACTTTACCGTCCTGGCCACCTTTCTTTGATACCTATGCTGTGCACTTTTTTAGGTGGACATAAACTGTTTGAGCATCCTTCACCAGAGGGAATTTAAGTTTAATCCTACAGACAGCTGCACAACCCAGGCTTCCTGAGTAACAAGGAGTAGTGATTTTGCCGTTCCCCAAACCATATGGCCCAAGGAGGTAGCGTTCTCCAGGTAGATGTTGACAATGGGTTCACCCTTTTTCTCAGAAAAATGTGAGAGTAAATGCATGACTCAGGAGAGATGTCACCACCCGCTCCTTGGCTCCAGCTGTCTAAGCAGCTATGGTATCCATTTTCTGTTTTTATATTCAAGAGATTGGATTTATTTTGTATGACAATTTGAGAATTTAATGTGATCTTTACGATCACTAGAGATACCTTTGTCTACTAAAAAAAAACCCCAGGGTTGGGAATCGCTGGAAGAAGAACACGAACAATTCAAACTAGCCCCATGTCCACACTGGAACTGGAAGAGCCCTACAGCATTTTATCTGCTGTGATCAATGCATATACCACCTGTCTCAAAAGTTTGCTGCAATTTTATTAAAAAAAAAAAAAAAAAAAAAAAGGAAAGCCCTAAACAATTAGTTAACTAAAACGTAAGCACACAGGGGAAGCCAGGACACAGGGAGAAGGAAGAAGCAGAAATAAAACACGCTGACCACAGAGGCAGATAGAGTCCTGTGGCAGTGATGATTTTGTGTCTGAGCTTCCTGGACAGCAAGGAAGTGGGGTGGGAAGAGAGCACTACACGTGAAAGCATCACAGTTCACTGCGGAAGGTGAGGGTCCTTCCAGAAGGACCAAGTGCTGTGCTCAATCCCCCAGGACGATGATTGGGGCTGTGAAGTTCTGCCCCTCACCGTCCTGAAATTTATCATCACCTCCTCCAGAGCTCAGAGGAAATTTGTCCCAAGCTACTGTCTGCTCTCCAGTCCCATTTAATTTCCAAAGAGAATCACTTACAAATTATTATCTGCTGTTTGGCCCATCCAATTCTCCCCAAAATTATTTACGACCCCTGAAAATGGCCTACATCTCTCCATCTCTCTCCCCTGTGAAGAGGGTGCAATCAAAGCTTCGGCCATCTGGCCCTCCTGTGACTGTCATGTCTGTGTGGTTCCCATGCACATGTGCATGTTAATAAATTTGTATGCTTTTTCCCTTGTTAATCTGTCTATTGTCTGTTCGTTCCTGCAAACCTTCAGAGAGGGCAGAAGGGGAGCTTCCCCCTCCTCCCCACTGAGCTAAGCAATCTGCTGAGGAGATTCAGAAGAAGTTCGAGGTACACTGAAGTGCAAGCCCAAAGCCCTGACCTGAGGGGTCCCTGGAGCTCTGAGATGCTCCACCCTGCATGGCCTGGGACATTTTCTTCCTAGTCCTTTGGCAGGTAGGTGTCCTCAACTCTACACCAGCACCCCTAGTCCACCCTGAGGGTAAGCTCCAGATGCTCCCAGTGAATAGCCTGGGGGTTACTGGGAGCCAGTGTTACAGGAGCAGATAGATGCCTGCTGAGCTGGCTTACAGACAGCTGAGCTCAGATGTCCCTTACCCTCCACGTGTGTTCTCACACTTAGGGCCGGTGATGTCCAAGAAGACAATGCCATTAGACACACACACTTGTTATGACTTTTTATTCTGTGACAATCTCATCCTCTTTTAGTCTACCTCACATCATGCAGGAGTCTTGAAGGTCCTGACTTTTGAAAAGAATCCCAAATATTAAAACAATAATTTTCACTGCCATTTTTCAAAGGGTTTTTGAAGGACTTAGTAGGTAGAGGAGGAAGTAGCAGACATTTCATACCCAAGACTGAAAGAGTTTCACAACTGGGAATGTAAGCACTGTTTTATTGTCTTTATTAATTTTATTGAGTAATTTATCACTGCATATTTACATAAAACTGGTCTGTGACTGTTAGATGCAGGCTCCCCAATATCACAACACACCAAGACAGGTTATTAATCACAATGCTAAGCAAAGCTGCACAGCGTCTGGGAGGCAGGAACCTGCTGAGGATTGAAGTTTGGGATAAGGCAGGGCTTCCAGTGGGGAGGGTTGATTAGGACTGAGTGCAAATCACACTACTATAGCCCAGAACTGGAGGGGACAGCCAGGCAAGAAGTTTAAGGTGAGGAGTTCAAAGACTCTTCAGGCACATGCTGTTGACACTTCCCATTGAAGAGCTGATGGGTCTTTCTGGATGTTTCCTTAAGGAATTTGCCAGTTCCATTTATGTAGACTATAGTCTCCTGGGATGACTTTACTAGTCATGCTAATGTGGACCATGGAAGAATAAAGTCCCTCATTAATATAGACACTGAGCTGTTTTGGGTACGGGCATGGGTGGTTTCAGTTCTCATCTTGGAAAAGATGGATTCGCTAAAGCAGCTCTGGTTTCTAAAAACCAATGAGCAAATGAACACTCGTGTGTTTGGATCTTCAGCTATACATATACAAGGGTACTTCAAAAAGTTTGTGGAAAGATTTGTGTTGTCTTTTAAATCTATTTTTCCATGAACTTTTTGAAGTATCCTCATATATATATTTATAAATATAAATATATGTTTATTTATATTTATATATAGACACCATACATATGCATATATAAGTGTATATGCACACACGTATACATATACACATGTGTATATATTTAAATTGTGCTCAGCATGTCATATATCAAAAAATGAATAATCCCACTACAGCAGTCCCTACACCTATCGCGATGGCCCTGAATAAACTCTGCCTTACCGTGCTTTAACAAGTGTCATTGAATAATTTTTTCTGTGACAATGGGCAGCAGGAGCTGCTGCAACTTGCTCTTCTGGAAAGCTTGAAGATGGAAAGGATTTGTGGCAGACTTCTTACGTTATTGGCCCTTACAAAGTAGCCTTTTACTATTTCCTGTCCTTGATTTATGTAGCCTTCCATTCAAAATGGGGCTTTTCAAAAAGCCCAGGATGTGGGCTTGAAATGTAATTCTGGAGGCTGATCTTTAATGAAGTTTGTTTAATGATAAACCACTATTGTGAGAGCTAGTGCTGCGTCTATTAAAAAGCTTTAAAGGGTAGGGCAGGTACCCACATATGGTCAGCGTTCATGCTTCACCAGGGAGCCTGCCCTTTATTGTCCAAAGATGCTGACATTCACCAATGTGATGAAGATACTGGTCTTGAAATGATGAAGAAAATTTTTTTCACTCAATAAGGCAGAGGAGAACGCACTCCACTGGCAACCCCAAGAAAGGGTGGGTGTTGGGGGCTCTGGTGACAGACATCTCTGATGCTCCAGGTAGAAGTGTGGTTTGACAAGAGAGTTTGAGACTCACCAGGCTGAGATTGATGATCTGGGGGCTAATTCTGGAATGGGTTAATTAGAAATGGATTGATTCACACACGTAGGAGGCAAACGCCTTTAATTTATGGTTCTTAGAGCTGTGGGTGCTATCTTGGCCATACTTTACCATAACGATTTGGTTTGAGTCAGGGGAGATAGTTTGCTGGAGCTGTAGCAGGTCATGTTTCAGAAGGAGGTGTGTTCTGACTACTATTATTACTACTAGTAGTAGTAATAATAGTAATAACTGGTGTTAGCAGATGCCAGGCACTCTTTTAAGCCTTTTACATGCCTTAACTCATTTAAACCTAACTACGTCTATGAGGCTTTACAGAAGAGGAAGCTGAGACACAGAGAGGGTAACTCTGTCCTTGTCAGATGTCCCTGGAGGAAGGAGGTTTCTTGAGATGTGTTACTGGGCTCGACACTTTTGAGGGTATGAAGGAAGAGTTAGGCGGATGGGAAACTTGGGCTGTGGTGCCTTCACCTTGAAGGCCCCAGCCGCTGTCCCTGGGGGCTCTGGAGCCGGGGTGGTCCTTCACGGTGGTTGTGATCGGAGTGGGGTGCTCCAATCAACTAGTCATTGGACGCAGACTGCCCTTAGAAAGGGGCTGTGACCGTGGACTCTGAGCTTCCCCCCCGGGCAGTGGCAAGTGGGAGGATAAGGGACCAGGCGTCCGTATGCCCGGCAGCGGGGTGTTTGTGTTCAATTTGGTTTGATTTAACTGTAAATGTCTTTTCCCTCCTTCTTGAAAGATATTTTTGCAGGTTATAAAATTCTAGGTTGTTCTGGGTTGGGAACTGCCCAGGATGCAAACCAAGAGGCCCTGCTCTTGGAGGCACTGGGCTGTGCCACGTCCTCCTTCGTCCCTGCTCAGGGGAAGGGGAGTCACTGACGAATAAGCCTGTTTGCTCAGGAGCTCAGCGTCTCTACAGGAGAAAGAACATCAGAAAAAAAAAAAAAAAGTCGAAGTTCTTCGGGAAGCCAGAAGGTAGCATGTGTCCTTTGGCCTGGCGTGGCGAGAGATCTCGCAACATGTGTCTCTGGCCCTCCCGGCATACCCTGTGCTCTGTCACAGGACTCCTGAGCCCAAAGCAGCTCCCCAATCCCTACCTGGGCACCGGGAGGTGGGTGCTGAGGTCCACACACAGGAAGAAGAGCCCCCAACCTGACCCATCGAGCACTGGACAAAGGAAATGTCCTGAGGGAGGCGCTGGGGACAGTCCATGGTGACCCCTCAGCTCAGCAGGGTGGGGGTTGATCACCACAGGCTGCTTTTCTTCACTTTTTCCCTGTGAAATTTGTCATTGCGATGATCCTGTGTTCCCGCCATCATTATGAATCCAGTGTGTTGGGGACAGTCAGAGTTGTAAATGAGGCCCCAGAGCCAGCCTCAAGGACACCTGCTGACTCCAGCCAGAGGCCTACACGGTGGCCTAGTCGAGGGACGGGGAGGAGGAGAGGCAAGAGAGGGTGGCGGAGGACGGGAGGTGGCTCTGGGGGTGCGGGGGCAGAGGAGGTGTCCTCTTCGTGCTCAGCTGCTCTCGCCCTCCCCACACCCTCCCACACCCTTCCCTCTGGGCTTGGGAGCAGAGGACTTGGGGGTCCCTGGAGACAGACCAGGAGCCTCACCAACAGGGGTCCCTTCCCAAGTCCTGGTGCCAGGACCCCGGCCTCTGATTTTGATTCAGCCGCCCACAGACAGGGCCGAGCCCACAGACCCAGCTCTGATTTTGGCTCCACCTCCTCTGGGCTGTGTGACTCAGCCAAGTCATGTGCCCTTTCTGAACCCTAGTGTCCCCAGCTGTAAAACAGGGACATCAATGTACCCACCTCACAATGGGGTAAGGTAAAGTTGAGTGTGGCGACTGCCACAGCAACGTTCAATAAAAGGTCATTGTTATTTTTACAGTGTACACACTGAACCTTGGAGTCGAGCCTTATAATTCACTTCAACCACAAAAAAACAGCAAATAATAAAAAACATTTCCTTGTTTGAGCAACTGGCATCTGGATTCGTGTGAAGAACTTGCTGGAAGCGTGCTCATTATATGGAGACTCATGAACGTCTGTATTTTTCCTGTAGTGGTGTGTAGCTGAGGGACCTCATCTGTCCCTTGATGAGGGACAGATGACATGGCCAGGGGTCCTCAGCACCCCAGAGACACTTCCCATAGCTCTGAGCACTCCGTCTGCATCATTTTGTCTAGGAGTAAATTCTTTGAATCCTGCCTTCTCAAGGAACTTTTTAATTCTTTCTCTCCTCCCGACTGTGAGTAGCTGTGGGAATCTTGGAGCTGGTTAACAAAACTGAAGTACAGAATTATCTTCTCCATCTTACACAACATTGGGCCAAATACTGTTTTATCGCTGACAGATTGTGACACTCCATTATTCCCACCAAGAGACTCCTTTTCAGTAAACGCATTTTTAAAACCAGCTAATGATTATACATAAGTCATTTTCAAATTATGAAATATTTAAAACATACAAAAGAATATATGTAATGAAAAAAAAGTATAAAGAAAAAATAAAGTGAAGACCCATGTACTTACCACCTCCGTTTAAGAAAAGGACTATGACGACTACCGTTTTGCCCAGTTCCCCCGTGTGTACCTGTCCCCCACTCCTGCACCCGCATCCATTCCCACTGCGGGGACCACCATACTGAGTTCTGTGTTTATCAATTTCTTTCTCTTTTTCACAGTTTTACTGTACATGTGTATAGACGGCCCCTGACTTAGGATGGTTCGACCTACAATTTTTTGACTTCGTGATGGTGTCTATACAACCGTTCTGTTTCTGTCTTTCAGTGCAGTATTCAACAAATTACATGAGATACTCAGCACTTTATTCTGAAACAGGCTTTGTGCAAGATGATTTTGCCCAGCTGTCGGCTAATGTAAGTGTTCTGAGCAGGCTTAAGGTAGGCGCGGCTAAGCTGTGATGTTCAGTAGGTTGGGCGTAGTAAGTACATTTTTGACTGATAATACTTTCAGCTTATGGTGGTTTATCAGGATGTGGCCCATTGTAAGCTGAGGAGCGTCTGTACGGCTCTAACAATACATAATTTAGTTGTGAATTTCTTTGAACTGTATATAAATGAGAACTTCAACTTGTTTTTCTTTCCTCCAGTATTCTGTTTCTGAGATTTACCCATGGTGATGGGCATAGCTATAGTTCCTGTCAGTATGTGGGTGGTTTCCAGGTCTTTGCAGTAGAAATAGAACTTCTCTGAACATTCCTGTGGACATTTCTGGACATATTGTGAGAGTTTCTTTAAGGTATATACTTAGAAGTAGAATTTCTGGGTGGAAAGCTTTGCATATCTTCAACACGACTGCATAATGCTGAGAAGTTTTTCAAAATCGTTGTACCAGTTTATACCCTCTTGCCACTCTCCCTGTCCCCAGTGGATTCAATTTTGGTCATACATCGTACTGAACAACTTTAATTTTTGAAAATCTGGTGTGTATAAAATGGTAACTTTTTTATCG
>NW_007726779.1:528673-539547 GCF_000696425.1 Galeopterus variegatus | reverse complement strand
ATCGTTGTACCAGTTTATACCCTCTTGCCACTCTCCCTGTCCCCAGTGGATTCAATTTTGGCCATACATCGTACTGAACAACTTTAATTTTTGAAAATCTGGTGTGTATAAAATGGTAACTTTTTTTTATCATAATAAGATAAAATAACATTAAATAACGTGTGTTATTTCATGCCAGCACACCCAGGACCTGCTTGCTGGTCTGGACGTGGCACACAGCAGCCTCTTCTTTGCTGTCCTGATCCCTGTACCATGGTGGGTGCTTCTCAGCAGCCTGCTGGTCAGTTATCTATCACTGCCAAATGAACTACATAAGCTCAGTGGCTTAAAACAACACACATTCATTATCTCACGGTTTCTGTGGATCAGGGGTCCAGGCGTGGCATAGCTGGGCCCTCGGCTCAGCAAGCAGATCTTGGGTGTTGCACGCCAGCAAGTAGATCTTGGGGGTGTTATTGTGGTAAGATAAAATAACATAACATAAAATGTATCACTTTAATCATTTTAAGTGTACAGTTTCATGGCATTAAGTACATTCACACTGTCGTGTAACCATCACCACGATCCATCTTCAGAACTTTTTCGTCTTCCCAAACTGAAACTGTCTCTCCATTGTACACTCCCTTCCTGCCCCCTCACTGGCCCTGGCACCCTTCCTTCCACTTTCTGTCTCCATGGATTGGATGACTCTAGGTGCCCGCAGAAGCGGACTCACACAGTGTTTGACTTTTTGTGACTGGCTCATTCCACTCAGCATAACGTCCTCCAGGTACATAGGTTCATCCACGTTGTAGCATAGACTTGGCTTTAATGTTTGTCACATTACTATAATATGAGTGTGTGTGTGTGTGTATTTTTGAAAGGGATTGCTTGACCTTCTGGGTCAAACTGTGGGAGTTGGCTAACCAGTCTTTCTGTGGCTCTTGTCGTTGCACCAGATGCTGGAACGTGACGTCTGCAGGCGAGCATTAGAGAAGGGAAGAAGAATGCAAAATGAGCTAGAGCAAGGACAGGAGCCTGGAAGCACGAGCTGGAGCCCACAAGGCAGGACCGTGGCTCATGACCTTGACAAGGTTATTAAGCTGGGGCTGAGGTTCACGATCAAGGAGCTAAACACACATACCTGGCCCTAGAGTAAGACAGGCTGATAAGGACCCAGAGCCAGGTGGGGCAGTGGCAGGTCTGGCCGTCCTTCTTTGCCCTATTTGGTTCTGTTTCATTGAGTGACCCCCGCCCCCCCCAACCTATTTTTTCTTCTTTAAGTTTGGAAGCTAATAATACATACTCTTTTTTTGTTCTTTTGTAATTATTCTTTTAATAAGTATACTCAACAAAATCATAATGTTTATTCTCCTGAAGAAGAATATGATCATCAAAATGCTTTAATTTTGTTCATGATAGTATTTTTCAATATTTTAGTTCTACTTTTGTGTTGTGGTTGTTGCTTCTTTACAAATTAAACATTATCACTGGAGTCGTTTTATGCTGTCAATGTTGGTTTAGATTTAGCCACATATTACCATTTTCATGGCTCACCATTTCCTGTCATGTATCAGACTTTTCTTCTGGGATTATTTTTCTTTTTCCTAAGTTACACCTTTTTCAGGTTTCCTTTTTGTGGTCAATTTGGTTTGCTTTAACTGTAAATATCTTTTCCCTCCTTCTTGAAAGATATTTTTGCAGGTTATAAAATTCTAGGTTAATAGTCACTTTTTCTTAAATATTTTATTCCGCTATGTTCTGGCTTCTATTTGGAGGCTAAGTCTTGTTTCAGGATGCTTTTTAGATTTTCTCTTTAGTTTAGGGGTTCTACAATTTCGCCATGATGCATGTAACTATGGGCTGCTCTTTTTTCTGCTTGGAATTTGTTTTGCTTCAAAAATCTAAGCATTCATAACTTTTATTGATTTTGGAAAATTCTTAACCATTATTGCTTCAAATATTGATTTCACCTTATTCTCTCTAATATCACTTTTTGAAAGTCTAAATAAACATAATTTAGACTTTTTTACTCTTTTCTCCATTCCGCTTAGCTTCTTTTCTTGTATTTTTTAAATACTTTGTCTTCCTTTGTGAATTTTGGGTGATTTCTTCAGGTCTATATTCCATGTCACTGGTTTCCCCTTCATCTATTGAAAATTTACATTTTTGTTTCCAGAAGCTCTCTTTAGCTAAGCCCCCTCCAATTCTGGTAATTTTAAACAATCCTTGCTTCTTATTCATTTTTAGATTCCCTCTTTTATTACTGTTTTATAACATAGCAAACATTCCTATTTTCTCATGTGTGTCTGATAATGCCAGTGTATCTACACTCTGATTCTCCTGCTCTTGTTCCTCTCAAGTTGTTTTCATGATATATTATTTTCACTGTTTTAATCATGAGCTCATTTTAGTTGTGACTTTGTGGGAACATTTCTGAGTTGAGGGGGATGCCACTAGAGAGGATTTGAATTTGCTTCTGCCATGCGCCTTGGGCATTACCAGTCTAGGAACACTGTAGATTAAGTTCTTAGCTTGAGATTTTTCTGATCACAAAAGCAGTAGAAATTTGGGTTCAAAACCTAAGTTCTCATATCAGGGCTTGCTTGTCATTATAAATTCTCAGGAAGCATGATTCCTCTTCCATTGAGAGCTAAGACTAAGGTGCAGAAAAGTTTATTGGCCATCACCCTTCAGTGGAGGAGGAGGGAGATACAGATCTTTAAAAAATCCTTTCCTGAGAATATAGCTTTTTGGGTCCTGGCTTGGTGTAGTGGCATCCTAGCCAGCTTCCCACCTTGCTTAGTTTCAGACTTCACTTACTCTCCACCTGCAGCTCCTGTCCCCAAATTTTGCACTACCAGAGATGCTCAGATGATTTGAGGATGCCCGCCAGTATGACTCCTCCCTTACCTCTCTGAGTACATGCTCCCACTTCACTTTTACCTAGGAGTATTTCCTTAGTTTTCATGCAAATTCAGCTGTAATTTTAAAGGATATTAACATTATATATTTTTATCCAGCCTTTTTAGATATTTTGTAGCATGAGCATTATTTCAGTGTATCTAGTCTGCCATATATCTATGAACAGAACTCTGTTGTTTATTCTTCATATATAATAATATTATTTTGTTTTTATTGTATCACAGCTACTTTTCTGTAAGCCATTCTGATTTTCCACTTGTATTTGTGAAAAAAAGTGGGAAAGCGGGCTTACCTTCAGAGATGGTTTGAGTTAGTGGCTCAGTGATGTCATCTGAAATTGGGTTTCTTGTTATTTCTCTGTTGTGGTTTTTGATGGAGGGGCTGTCTTTATCTTCCTGGTATTAGTTCCCCAGTGATGAAAAGATGGCTATCAGCAATTCCAGGGACTACTAGCTTCTTTTATTCAAGCTCAAGTAAGAGGGTCTCTGAGAGCTCCCTTTGAAGAATAAGAAAATATTTTCCTCCCCAAATCCTCCAAATACCTCCTTCATGTCTCACTGGCCAGAACTGGTTTGTATGCTCATCTCAGGAATTCTGACAGAGATTGGAATTAAGCATTCAGGCCAAAGATTGTCCACATGTCCACCTCTAGAACTAGGGTAAAATTTAGCTTCCCAAACAGGTGGGCTATACCTGGGAGACATGTATACCACCCTCCCTGATAAAACTCCAGAAAGTCACCAAGAGGTGTGATGGTTGATTTTATGTATCAACTTGACTGGGCCACAGGATGCCCAGATAGATGGATAAGCATTGTCTCTGGCTGTGTCTACAGGGGTGTCTCTGGAAGAGATTGGCATTTGGACTGGTGGACTGAGGAAAGTGGATGGTCCTCTCCAGTGTGGCAGCATCATTCAGTCCATCGAGGGCCCGAATAGAACTAAAGGCAGAGGGAGGTTGAGTTCACAGGCCCGACTGACTGAGCGGTACATTGACCTTCCCCTGCCTGTGGCACTCCTGGTTCTCAGGACTTCAGATGCAGACTGGAATCTACACCACCAGCTCTTTGACTCTCTGGACTTTGAACTATACCACAGGCTTTCTTGAGTCTTCAGCTTGAACATGGCAAATTGTGGGACTTCTCAGACTTCATCATTGCATAAGCCAACACCTCCTGATAAATCTCTTCTCACACACACACATACAGAGTCATGCACTGCATAAGGATGTTTCAGTCCGCAATGGACTACATATGTGACTGTGGACCCATAAGATTATTTATTTTTTATCTTCAAAATTTATTTATTGTTATTATTATTATTTTTACGTTCTAAGATGTTGTGGAGCAGTTGGGGGGAGAATGAGAGAGGAAGGGGGATTGGAGGAGAATAGGATGGAAGAAGGAGGAAAGTGGGGACATGGTCAAGGCCTGTGGCACCCCCCTCATTTTTGCAGGGGAGCCCAGGGGGCTTCCAGTGGCAGCTTGGTCATCACTGGGCTGGATGCGGATATCACTGGGCTTGTTGGACACATAAGATTATGACACAGTTGAAAAATTCTTATCACTGTCATAACATCATGGTCCAATTACTTTATTTTAAAAATAAATTTAGTGTTGCCTAAGTGTATAGTGTTTATGAAGTCTACAGTAGTGCACAGTAATGTCCCAGGCCTTCACATTCACTCACCACTTGCTCACTGACTCACCCAGAACAATTTCCAGTCCTGCAAGCTCCATTCATGGCCAGCGCCCTATACAAGTGTACCATTTTTTATCTTTTATACCATATTTTTTCTGTACCTTTTTAATATTTAGATATGTTTAGAAACACAAATACTTACTATTGTGTTGCAGTTGCCTACAGTGTTCAGTACAGTGACATGCTGTATAGGTTTGTAGCCTGGGAGCAACAGGCTATACCATACAGCCTAGGTGTGTAGTAGGCTGTACCATCTAAGTTTTTGTAAGTACACTCTGTGATGTGGGCACAATGACAAAATCACCTAATAATGCTGTATTAGTCCACTTTGTGTTGCTATAAAAGAATACCTGAAACTGGGTAATTTATGAAGAACAGAGGTTTATTTGGCTCATGATTCTGGGACAGCTGCATCTGGAACGGTCCTTAGGCTGCTTCTACTCATGGCAGAAAATGGAAGGCAGCCGGCGGGTACAAGTGGATGACATGGTGAGAGGAAGCAAGAGAGAGAGAGAGAGAGAGGGAAGGTACCAGGGTCTTTTAAACAACCAGCTCTCAGGGGAACTAATAAAGTGAGAACTCACTCACTACCCCCACCCCCCAGAGTGAGCATTAATTCATTCATGTGGGATCCACCCCCATGACTCAAATAGCTCCCAACACTGCCACATTGGGGATCAGATTTCCACATGTGTTCTGGGAGTACAATACATCCAAACTCTATCAGATGCATTTCTCAAACTGTATCCCTGTCATTTAGCAACACATAACTATATATACATATTTATACACATACACATAGATATATACATATACATATACAACTACATATACATATATCTTATTTGTTCTGTTTCTCTAGGGAACCCTGACTAATACATATTTTGGTCCTGGGAGTGGTTCTAAAGTAACAGAATTTTAAGAACATGTTTCTGAATTGTTTCTGGGGTTTCTAGCATTAGCTATCTAATCTGATTACATTTTAAAGTGCTAATGACTCTATTTCCAGTAATAAGGAAAACACTGATAGTCCCTGGTGTGATATGGCAATAGGGATATTAAAAAATCTGCACGGGATAACTCTTTTTTTCTTTTTGGCAGCTGGCTGGCACAGGGGTTGAACCCTGTACCTTGGTGTTATCAGCATCACACTCTAACCAACTGAGCTAACTGGCCAGCCCCTTGGATAACTGTTAATCAACCTCTTATAAGAAGCAGTCAGCTGGGTGACTTTGTATATGATACCTTTAAACATTTTTAGAAAACTAGTGAATAAGTTTGACTGTTTGCTCTTGATGTTGCTGGACAAAGTGATGAAAGAAAAGGTTGGCTCGGATTTGAATTCCCAACTCAAGAACCCCGTGAATGACCTGAAGGCTTCTGTAGACAGATGGGTGCCCCGAAGGACAGCCTTATTTCCTGCAATTGCAGGACTGAAAGTGCTGAAAATCAGCAGAACCTCAGCCAATGACAGGCGGGGTGCCCCGAAGGACAGCCTTATTTCCTGCAATTGCAGGACTGAAAGTGCTGAAAATCAGAAGCAGAACCTCAGCCAATGACAGGTTGAATTACATCCACACGGGTGTCCACTGTTAAATCAAGGGCATTGATTGGAAAAGAGCGGGATCTTGTAGGTTGGATAGAAATGTGTGGGAAGACCCTGATGAAGCTAGCAACATTGAACCCTTGAATTCTGATAAGTCTTTTTTCCTAATGGAAGGTCTCCCCACCCCCAGTGGTACAGGCCTCTCCACCTCAGTCTAGGGGTTTCACTCTGCATTTCCTGAGGAAACTGTAGCGGCAGCCTGAGGCAGCTGCCAAACAAGACAATGCTGATTCTCCTCCGTGCCTGAGATGTGTAACTAGACTCAAGTCACAGCAGGCCCCTAAAGGTGAGGTACAAAGTGTGACAGTGAAATGGTGTACTACATCTCAAAAGAACTACTTGAGTTTTCTAATTTATACAAACAGTAATCTGGGGAACATGCACAGGAATGGATGTTAAGGGTGTGAGATAATGATGGAGGGAAGATAAAGTTGGATCAGGCTGAATTTATTGATATGGGCCCATTGAGCAGAAATTCCACGTTTACTGTGGCAGCTTGGGAGTTAGAAAGGGCTTACGAGCTATTTTGGTTGGCTGGCTGAAACATGGATCAGGAGGTGGTGCACAGTGAATGAAATTGAATGCTGAATGTGCCTTGCTTTAATATAAAGGAAGGGATTCCAAGGCTTAGGGAGACTGGAATGTTAGAGTGGATTTGCCATTTAAGACCTACTCGCCCACACCAGCAGGGTCCAGAAGACACCTTGAGAAATACGTTTGTGAGGGGAGCCAGGCTATCCTTGACATGTACTGTGGTTGCTTTTCTGTGTATGTCAGACTCTACAATGAGATATGCAACCACTGAACTGGCAAACCTAAATGCAGTGGGAGGAGTTGGGTCCTAGAATGGCAGGGGCTGGGGTGGCGGGGGTGGGGGTGGCACTGCCAAAGGCAAGGTGGGCATGTTACTGTAACAAACAACGGAGTCAATGGAACAACCGGAATAGTCTGACTCATGTAGAGCTCTGGCCTTAGCTAGTTAATCATGGTGTTCCTAGATGTGAAATAGATAGGAAGCCTACTAAATTCTTACTTGATCTGTATATGGAGAAAAGTTCTAGGTCGAGTGAACAAAAGTTTAACCTGAATCATAAAAACAGAGCTACAGCCCCTCAGTCAATTCCCAGGCCTGAGCCAGTTTATAGACTCAGAGCCTCCTGAAAGAAGGGGAGGCCGGGTCCCCTTGAGGAAGGATCCCAGGACACTACTGAAAATTGATACTGTTAATGTTTCTCCAACTTTCCGCAAAGGGACCTACAACCTTTTACAAGACTGACTGTGTACTGGGGAAAAGGAAATAACCAGACCTTCTGGAAATTCCTGGACACTGGCTCTGGACTGACTAATTCTAGGAGACCCAAACCACTCCTGTGGCCCAACAGTCAGAATAGGGACTTATGTGATCCATAAAGTTTTAGCTCAGGTCTGTCTTAGTGGTCCATTGTTTCCCAAATCCAACCTGTGGTTGTTTCCCCCATTCCAGAATGTGTGATTGGAATAGGCACACTCAGCAGCTGGCAGAATCCCCACATTGGTTCCCTGACCTGTGGAGTGAAGACTATAATGGTGGGAAAGGCCAAATGGATGCCACTGGAGCTGCCCTTACCTAGGAAAATAGCAAACCAAAAACAATACCATGTCCCTGGAGAGATTGCAGAGATTAGTGCCACCATCAGGACTTGAAAGATGCAGGGTGGTGATTTCCACCACATCTCCACTCAACTCTCCTATTTGGCTTGTGCAGAAGACAGATGGATCCTGATGAATGGCAGTGGATTATTGGAATCTTTTCAAGTCGTGACTCCAATTTCAGCCGCCGAACCAGATGTGGGTGGTTTGATTGCTTGAACAAATTAACACATCACTTGGTACCTGGTATGCAGCTACCGATCTGGCAAACACCTTTTTCTCCAACCCTGTCCATAAGGCTCACCAGAAGCAGTTTGCTTTCAGCTGGCAAAGCCAGCAATACACCTTCACTGTGCTATCTCAGGGGTATATCAACTCTCCAGTCCTATGTCACAATTTAGTTTGCAAGGATCTTGGTTGCCGTTCTGTTCCACAAGACATTACACTGGTCGATTACATTGATGACATTATGCTGATTAGACATAGTAAACATAAAGTAGCAATTGCCCTAGACTTACTGGTAAGTGTGTCAAAGTCTGGGAAATAAATCTAACAGAAATTCAGGGGCCTTCTAGTTGTGTGGGGCATAGCCAGGGATTCCTCCTAAGGTGAAGGACAGGCTGTTGCATCTGGCCCCTCCCACAACCAAGAAAGAGGCTCAGTGCCTCGCCGGCTTATTTGGATTTTGGAGGCAACATATTCCTCATTTGAGTGTGTTATTCTAACCCATTTACCAAGTGACCAGAGCAGGGCCCACAACAAGAGAAGGCTCTATAGCAGGGCTAGACTGCCATGCAAGCTGCTCTGCTACTTGGGCCACGTGTTCCAGCAGATTCAACGGTGCTTGAAGTGTTAGTGGCAGGCAAGGATGCTGTTTGGGGCCAGCCAAAGGCTCCATAGGTGAATCGTAGCACAGGCCCTTAGGATGTGGAGCAAAGCCCTGCCACCCTCCACAGATAATTACTTTCCTTTTGAGAAATGGCTCTTGGCCTGTTACTGGGCCATAGCAAAGACTGAATGTTTAACTGTGAGCCACCATGTTACCATGTGACCTGAGCTTCCCATCATGAAATGGGTGTTAATTGACCCACCAAGCCATAAATTTGGGTGTGCACAGCAGCATTCCATCATCACATGGAAGTGGTATAGTGATCAGACCAAGAAGGCCCTAAAGGTATAAGAAGAAGTGGCCCAAATGTCCACAGTCCTTGGCCCTGCTACACCACCTTCTCTCTCCCAGCCTGCAGCTGTGGCCTCAGGGGAGCTCCCTACCATTAGTTGACAGGGGAAGAGAAGACTAGGGCCTGGTTAACAGATGGCTCTTCACAATATGCAGGTACCACCCAAAGTGGACATCTGCGGCACTGTAGACCCCTTCTGGGACATCTCTGAAAGACAGTGGTGAAGGGAAATCTTTGCAGTGGGCAGAACTTCCAGCAGTGCACCTGGCTGTTCACTTAGCTTGGAAGGAGAAATGGCCAGACACGAGATTATATACTGATTCATGACCTGTGGCCAATGGTTTAGCTGGATGGTCAGGGGCTTGGATTGGAAAATCGGCAAGAAAGAAATCTGGGGAAGAGGTATGTGGATAGACCTCTTTGAATGGGCAAAAATCCATGAAGATATTTGTATCCCATGTGAATGCTCACCATAGGGTGACCTCAGCAGAGGAAGACCTTAATAATCAGGTGGATAGATGACCCGTTCTGTGGATACTAGTCAGCCTCTTTCTCCAGCTACCCCTGTCATCGCCCAGTGGGCTTATGAACAAAGTGGCCACGGTGGTAGAGATGGAGGTTACTCATGGGCTCAGCAACAGGGACTTCCACTCACCACCACGGAGTGCCCAATCTGCCAGCAGCAGAGAACAAAACTTAGTCCTTGATATGGCACCATTCCCCATAGCTGTCTGGGAGATCAGCCAGCTACCTGGCAGCAGGTTGGTTACATTGAACCCCTTCCATCATGGAAGGGATGGCGTTTCATCCTTACTGGAACAGACACTCTAGATACAGATTTGCCTTCCCTATACACAATGTTCTGCTGGAACTACCATCCATGGACTTATAGAATGCTTTATCCACCATCCTGGTATTCCACACAGCCTTGCTTTTGATCAGAACACTCACTTCACAGCTGAAGAAGTGTGGCATTGGGCTCACGCTCATGGAATTCACAATCTTACCATCATCCTGAAGCAACTGGCTTGAAAGAACAGTGGAATGGCCTTTTGAAGATGCAGTTACACTGCCAGCTAGATGACAATATCTTGCAGGGCTGGGATAAGGTTCTCTAGAAGGCTGTATATGCTCTGAGTCACTGTCCAATATATGGTCCTGTTTCTCTTAGCCAGGAATCAAGGGGTGGAAATGGGAGTGGCACCACTCACCATTACATCCAGTAACCCACTAGCCAAATTTTTGCTTCCTGTTCCTGCAACTTCATGCTCTGCTAGCCTGAACGTCTTAGTTCCAGAGTGAGGAATGCTTCCAGCAGGAGACACAACAATGATTCTAGTTTAATAATAGAATTGAAGACTGCCACTAGACCACCTTAGGCTCCTCATGCCTCTGAATCAAGAGGCAAAGAAGAGAGTTACGGTGTTGGCTGGGGTGACTGATCTGGACTAAAAGGAGAAACTAGATTATTACTCCACAATGAAGATAAGGAAGAGTGTGTCTATAGCATAGGAGATCTCTTAGAGCGTTTCTTAAGTTTTACCATGCATGTGATCAAGGTCAATGGAAAACTACCACCACGGTCCAGGCAGGACTAGGAATGATTCAGAATTCTTCAGGATTGAAGTTTGGGTCACTCCACCAGGTGAAGAACTGCAGCCAGCTGAGATGCTTGCTGAGGGCAAAGGGAATACAGAGTGTTTAGTGGAAAAAGGTAGTTATAAATAGCAGCTATGTCCACGTGACCAGTTACAGAAATGAAGACTGTAATTGTAATCAGTATGTTCTCCTTATTTTGTTCTGAATACATTTTTGTGTGTGTGTGTATATATATCTCTATCTTTGTTTTCTTTT
>NW_007726779.1:526278-527997 GCF_000696425.1 Galeopterus variegatus | reverse complement strand
TTTTATTATGTAACATAAGATGCATTGATCTTGTATCATTGTGTTAAGTATTGTTAATTTTATGTCACAGAGTACATAGAATACCTTATAGAATACATCACAGAATACTAAGCTATGGTATAACAAGAAAAGTAAACATCACTCAGGGACTTTGCCTCCTCTTCTGAGGAAGGTATTAGTGCATTTCCAGATGTATGAGAGATAGCTGAATCATGCTGCTAGGCAGGATTATAACTTGGTTATTGTCATTATTTGGAGATGAATGTTTAATGGTTAATTTTATGTGTTGAGTTGACTGGGCCATGGGGTGCCCAGATAGCTGGTGAAGCATTACTTCTGGGTGTATTTTTGAAGGCAGCTTGGAAAGAATTAGGATTTGATTTGGTGGACTGAGTAAAACAGATGGCCCTTCCCAATGTGGGCATCTGTTGAGGGCCTGAATTAAACAGAAAGTCAAAGGAAGGTGGAATTTGCAGTCTGCCTGACTGCTTGAGCTGGACTTCGACCATCTCCTGCCCTCAGTGCTCCTGGTTCTCAGTCCTTCAGACCTGGACTGGAATCTACACCACTGGCTCTCTGGCTCTCAAGCCTCTGAACTACACCACAGGCTTTCCTGGGTCTCCAGTTTGCAGATGGCAGACTGTGGGACTTGTTGGCCTCTGATATCATGTGAGCCGATTTCTTATAATAAATCTCTTTATCTACTTATCTGTCTATCTCCTATTGGCTCTGTTTCTCTGGAGAACCCTAACCATGAATACAAAAGGGGAAATGAATGTTGGGTGGACAAGCACAAGAGGGCTGAGTGGACAGAAGAACATACCACCTGGTGTGCAGGTGGATATTAAGGGTCTCTTCTAGCAGGCACCAAACACACCCTAAATACAGAAATAAGTGAGTTGCCACCAGAAGACAACTCGACCTGACTGACCTATGTGCTGGAGATTGTCCTTGAGGGTCTTCCCATGGGGACAGCCTGGAAAGCAGTGACATGTGGGGGATGGGTGAGGCTAGGGCATATTTGGGACGATCCTCTGTGGTGGATGCAGAGAGCAGACAAAAATAGGAGTCAAGAGAGCGGTTGGGAGGGAAGAACTTACTAGAAAAATACAGCAAGACAGGAGAGGCTCCCAGGGAGAGCTTCCCAGGAGGAGAATGCCCAGCCCAGGCAGCGGTGATTAGAAATGAATTAGGCTTTCTTCTGCTTCCACCTCATTTTAAAGCAAATCATGTTAATTTATAGGGCTTGAAAAAATATGCTTTCCTCTACCCTTCTAGAGTCTTTGGCTTGTCTACAACTTAAACTGGTATAAGACAGATTAACAGTAGAAAAACCATTTTAATTTACGTACATACAGATGGGAATCCCACAAAAATATGAGACTCAAAGAGACAGCCAGATGAGGGAGGGTTATACAGCACCCTGGGTGTGGGGGTGGAGGCAAATTATGGGAGGCGAGAGGAGGAAGTGTCCGGTGCACAAATAAACGTTGCCTTACAGTCATCTGGGGACTGCTCCCTTCCCGGAACAGACACATTTACTAATGAAAATTTCCATTATAGATGTAAATTTCCTTTACAAAAGAGCAGCGTTTGGGAGCATGGTAAGACCGCGTAGCGCCCGCGACCCGAGAGGTCCAGGGGAGGTGGTGAGGGAGACGCGGTTCTCCCCGGTCCTAAGCTGCCCGCCGGGGCCAGGCCGGGAAAGCGCCCCCGGAA